>NW_016815677.1:734331-747222 GCF_001698545.2 Rhinopithecus bieti | reverse complement strand
AAAAAAATAATAATAATAAAATCAAATTTTATGAAAAACTCTGTTGGTATTTTAACTAAAACTACACTGAATTTATAGAATAATTTGGGGAGAATCAACTTCTTTATGATACTGACTTTTGCATCCAGAAAAGATTTGAATTTGTTTGGTTTCCTTTTTTTTTTTCTTTTTTTTTCTGAGAGGGGGTTTTGCTATTTTGCTCAGGCTGGCCATGAACTCCTGGGCTGAGCCTTGGCCTCCCAAGTATCTGGGACTACAGGTGTGTGCTACTGCACCTGGCAGACTTACATTTGCTTTTACAGGTACATGACAGCGCTTCCAACCTGAATCCAATTGAAAATTGTTGGCTGGAGATTTTGAACCATACAGTAGTGTGAATTTGGGTCCCACACATGCATGAGTGCTGGATTGTGGTTAAATATTCAGAGGAGGGCCAGGCACAGTGGCTCATGCCTGTAATTCCAGCACTTAGGGAGGCTGAGGTGGGAGGATCACTTGAGGTCAGCAGTGTCAGGCCAGCCTGGGCAACACAGCAAGACCCTATCTCTACAAAAAGAAAAGGTATTGTGGTATTTGGGTGTATGTTTTATTTGCATAAATGATAATGATAGTGTATTACATATTCTGCTTCTTACTATTTCTTCTCTCTAAAAAACTACTAGGTTCTAAAATCTCATACATGTGGCACAGGCATATCTAATCTGGGTTCCCGTTGCCTGGTGTCATGTGCCACATTTCACCTGTGCATTCTCTCATTGATGGTGGGCACTCAGCTGGCTCCAGTGCTCTCCCACATACATACACCACACCAAACAACCTCAAACCTGTGGGCTCTTGTGGATCCTGTGAGAATGTCTCTGGACTGTATACTCAGTAGCATAACTGCTGGGTCATAGCGTTAATAGCCCCAGATCCTTCCAGAAAGGCGGTAGCATCCACACCCCATCAGCCATCATGATACAGAACCCATCCATGCCAACATTTGGCTTATCCAGCTTTTAAATTTTTGCAGTCCAATAGGTGTAAAGTGGCATTTTGTTCTAATTCTCATTTGTGTGATTACTAATAACTTTAAGCTTCTCTTTACATGCATAATAGCTGTAGGGGTTTCCTTTCTATCAATTGTTCGTCCATATCCTTTGCCCATTTTTCTTCTGGGGTTGCCCTCCTGATTTTTATTTGCAGGAATCCTTTGTATATTCTGGGTATTAGTCCCTTGTCAGCTTTTAACATTGAAATACCTTTTCTCATTTGTTCAGCTATGCATTAACTCTGTTCATATTGCCTTTTTTTTTTTTTTTTTTTTAAGAAATATTCCACTTTTAAAACTTTTTTCTTTTCTTTTCTTTTTTTTAAGACGGAGTCTTGCTCTGTCACTCAGGCTGGTGTGCAGTGACACGATCTCAGCTCACTATAGCCGCCACCTTCTGGGTTCCAGCGATTTTCCTGCCTCATCCTCCAGGTAGCTGAGACTACAGGCACTCACCACCAAGTCCGGCTTTTTTTTTTTTTTTTTTTTCTATTTTTGTAGACACAGGGTTTCACTATGTTGGCCAGGCTGGTCTCAAACTCGTGACTTCAGGTGATCCACCTGCCTCTGCCTCCCAAAGTGCTAGGATTACAGGCATGAGCCACTGTGCCCAGCCACTTTTTAAAATTTTTAAGTTCAGGGGTACATGTGTAGGTTTGTTATATAGCTAAACTTGTATCATAGAGGTTTGCTGTACAGATTATTTTGTCACTCAGGTATTAAGCCTATAGTACTCATTAGTTATTTTACCTGATCCTCTCCCTCCTCCCACCCTCCACTCTCTGGAAGGCCCCAGTGTCTGTTGTTCCCCTCTTTGTGTCCATGTTTTCTCATCATCTGGCTCCTACTTCTAAGTAAGAACATGCAGTATTTGGTTTTCTGTTCCTGCATTAGTTTGCTAAAGATAATGGCCTCCAGCTTTACCCATGTTCCTGCAAAGGACATAATCTCATTCTTTTTTACAGTTGCTTAGTATTCCATGGTGTCTATGTACCACATTTTCTTTATCCAGTTTGCCATTGATGGGCATTTAGGTTGATTCCATGTCTTTGCTATTGTGAATACTGCTGCAATGAACATATGCATGCATGTGTCTTTATTCCCTTGGGTATATACCCAGTAATGGGACTGCTGGGTCGAATGGTAGTTGTTTTTAGGTCTTTGAGGAACCAACACACTATTTTCCACAATGGTTGAAGTAATTTACATTCTCACCAACAGCGTATAAGTGTTCCTTTTTCTCCGTAAGCTCGCCAACATCTGTATTTTTTTTTTGACTTTTTAATAACAGCCATTTGTTCAGGATATTTTAAATCTTCTACTGCCTAATTTTATCTGCTTGATTTATCAGTTTTAGACAGAACTGTATTAAAATATCTCACTATAATTGTAGACTTCTAATTCTTTATAATTCTATTTTTGCTTTGTGTATTTTAAGGCTATATTTAAGATGCATTCAAGTTCATAATTATTTTATCTTCTTGGTAGACTTTTCCTTTTATTAATGTGTACTGTTTCATTTTATCTTTATTAAAGGCCTTGGTCTTTCATCTGTCTGATATTGACAATTTCTCTCAGTTTTCTTTTCCCATTTCTCAGTGGTTTTATTTTTGGTATTGCTAAACATCTATTGATAGATCAACAGATAAATCATTTTGTTTTTTATTCAAATTATTGACTCTTAATAAAGACAATTAATCTATTTATATGACTTTGAACTACTCATATATTTGGAACTTTTTCTACTTCTTGTTTTCTGTATTCTATTTATCATCCTTTTTCTTTACTTAATTTTTTTTTTACCTTTTTTTTTTTTTTTTACTTTTTTAAACTCTCCTGTCTTTTACTGAAGTGATTAAGTTTCCAGTATTCTCTTTTGCCCTTCTGCAGCTTTGAGAGCGATAATGGTTTGTATTTCCATTATTTTAGTTAAATCTTTTCAGTTTTTTCATCGCATATATTTAATTATACAGTTTTCTAGAAGAGTCTGAATTACTTACTATTTTTATCTTCCTCTCAAACATGAAGAGGGCCTTAACATATTATTCCTTTCCACTTAACAAAACTCTCCTATGCATACAACCTATTTGTTGTTACTGTCTAGAACCACACTGTCCAATTTGGTAATGTAGCCACTACCTGCATCTGCTTTTGAGTCCTTGATAGGCAGGCAGTCTGAATTAAGATGTGCTCTAATGACTGGGTGCAGTGCCTGACGCCTATAATCCCAGCACTTTGGGAGGCTGAGGCAGGTGGATCATTTGAGGTCTTGAGTTCAACACCAGCCTGGTCAATGTGGTAAAACCCCATCTCTACTAAAAATAGGAAAATTAGCTGAGTGTGGTGGCACATGCCTGTAATCCCAGCTACTCGGGAGGCTGAGGCAGGTGTATCATTTGAGGTCAGAAATTCGAGACCAGCCTGGCCAACGTGGTGAAACCCCATCTCTACTAAAAATACAAAAATCAGCTGAGTGTGGTGGCACATGCCTGTAATCCCAGCTACCCGGGAGGCTGAGACATGAGAATTGCTTCAGTGCAGGAGACAGAGGTTGCGGTGAGCCGAGATCATGCCACTGCACTCTAGCCTGGGCAACATAGCGAGACTCTGTCTCAAAAAAAAAAAAAAGAAAGATGTGCTCTAAGTATAAAATACAAACTAGATTTTGGATTTTGAAGACTTAGCATGAAAAAAATGAAAGTAAAATAGCTCAATAATTTTTATATTGATTACATGTTGAAATGATAGTATTTTGGACATACTGGGTTAAATAAATTATTAGAAATAATTTCACCTCTTTTTTCTTTTCTAATGTGACTACCATAAAATTAAAAATTACATATGTGACTAGCATTACATTTTTATTGGATAGTGCTAATCTAGAGTTTTAGTTTTTATTTTGTTTTACATGTACCCCCCCCAAAAAAAAACTCATGAATTCTTTTCTTTATGTTAATAACAGTTAACATTTTACCTAATAAAAATTCTTTAGTTTGGATTAACAGTTTCCCTGGACATAACATGGTACTGAACATTATTTTGCCTTTATACTGAAGATATTAATATTACTCCTTTTCCTCCTGATATCAACTATTGCTAATGAGAAACCTGTTTCTCTAACTATTGTACTTCTGTGGGTAATCTGGCTTCTAACTTTGGTGGCTTCTAAGATTTTCTCTTGATTTTTGGTATTCTAGAGTTTCACCACAACCTGTCTAGATGTGGATTCATGTTTTATTTAAACTGCTTACACTATAAAGTTCGCTTTTGATTTGATGTCTCAGGCCCTTCAGTGCTAAAAATTCTCAGCCATTATTATCTTCAAAATTAGTTTTCTACCAATATTTTCTATAACTCTATATACACTGTAATCTCTCAATTAATCCTGTCTTTCAACTACTTTTTCATATTCTAACCTTTTTTATGTGTTCTGTGTGAATTTTTAGTGCTATATTCTAACTCATTAATTTATCAGTGGTGTAAAAGGTAAAGTTCATCCCATCTATTGAGTTTTTTATATACCAGCTACATAATTTCTTTTTCTTTCTTTTTATAAAGATAAGAGTCTTGCTCTGTCTCACCTAGCCTGACAGCAGTGGTGCAATCATAGCTCACTGCAGCCTTGAACTCCTGGGCTTAAGTGATCCTCCTGCCTCAGTCTCTCAAGCTGCTGGGATTACAGGTGCAAGACACCAAGCCCAGCTTGACTTTTTTTTTATAATAATTTTATTTTTCCATAAGTTATTGGAATACAGGTGGTATTTGGTTACATGAGTAAGTTCTTTAGTGGGGATTTGTGAGACCCTGGTGCACCCATCACCCAAGCAGTATACACTGCACCATATCTGTTGTCTTTTATATCTTGCCCAACCCCCCACTCTTCCCCTCAAGTCCCCAAAGTCTATTGTATCATTCTTATGCCTTTATGTCCTCATAGCTTAGGTCCCACTAATCAGTGGAAACTTGTGATGTTTGGTTTTCCATTTCTGAGCTACTTCATTTAAAATAATAGTCTCCAGTCTCATCCAGGTCATTGCAAATGCTGTTAACTCATTCTTTTTTATGGCTGAGTAGTATTCCACCATGTATATATATACCACAGTTTCTTTATCCACTCATTGATTAACGGGCATTTGGGTTGGTTCTATGATTTTGCTATTGTGACTTGTGCTGCTATAAACGTGTGTATAAGGAACTTTTTCAAATAATGACTTCTTTTCCTCTGGGTAGATACCCAGGAGTGAAATTGCTGGATCAAATGGTAGTTTTACTTTTAGTTCTTTACGGAATCTCCCCACTGTTTTCCATAGTGGCTGTACTAGTTTACATTCCCACCAGCATTGTAGAAGTGTTCCCTGATCACTGCATCCCCACCAACATCTACTGTTTTTTGATTCTTTGATTATGGCCATTCTCACAGGAGTAAGGTGGTATCGCATTGTGGTTTTGATTTGCATATCCCTGATCATTGGTGATGTTGAACACTTTTTCCTGTGTTTGTTGGCCATATGAAGAATTCTTCTTCTAAGAAATGTCTGTTCATTTCCTTAGCCCACTTTTTGATGGGATTCATTGTTTTTTTTTCTTACTCATTTGAGTCTGTTGTAGATTCTGGATATTAGCCCTTTGTCAGATGTATAGATTGTGAAGATTTTCTCCCACTCTGTGGATTGTCTGTTTACTTTGCCAACTGTTCCTTTCGCCATGCAAAAGCTCTTTAGTTTAATTAGGTCCCAGTTATTTATCTTTATTTTTATTGCAATTGCTTTTGGGGTTTTGGTCATGAAATCCTTGCCTAAGCCAAGTCTAGAAGGGTTTTTTCAATGTTATCTTCTAGAATTTTTATAGTTTCACGTCTTAGGTTTAAGTCCTTAATCCATCTTGAGTTGATTTTTGTATGAAGTGAGAGATGAGAATCCAGTTACATTCTCCTACTTGTGGCTAGCCAGTTATCCCAGCACCCTTTGTTGAAAAGGGTGTCCTTTCCCCACCTTACGTTTTTGTTTGCTTTGTCAAAGATCAGTTAGCTGTAAATATTTAGGTTTATTTCTGGGCAGCCTGACATTTTTAATTTCTAAGAGTTCTAGCTAGTTCTTTACTACATTGACTTTTTCTTGTTCAATCTCTTTTGTTTGTTTCAGTCTTTAAGCTTTCTTTAATTGGAAAGTATCTCTTAATTTATTTCTCTGAGCATCCTAAAAAGGCTTCAAAGTTTCTCCCAATCATTGGAATACCAGGCAGCTGTTAATAAGAATAAGGTAATCCCATGGGTATTAATATCAAATGATCTCTAAACATGTTATTAAGTGAAAAGGCAAGGTAAATAACATGTGTAAACGCTACCATTTATATAAAAATGTACATATGTGTGAGTGTGTATGTATATATATACATGTTTGTATATGCAACAATTATCTAGAAAAGACAGCAAGAAATGGGTAACAGTGGTTGCCTCTGGGGCGGGAAACTGGGTGGCTAGGTGAAAGAGGTGGAGATAGACTTACTTTTCACTGTTTACTCTTTTTGTACCTTTGAATTTTGTACTACATGCATCTATTACCTAGTCAAAATAAATACATAACATAATTTATTTTAAAATAAATACATAACATAATTTATTTTAAAATAAAGTATTTGTTGAACTGCTCCATAAAATTAATTTCATCCAGAGAAATTAATGTTTTGGTGGTTGATTTTTTTCTGATTTTAACATTATTTTTTTTTATAAATTTTCATTCTTCTAGTCTTACACCGGTTCTCTTTTTTCTTTTTTTTTCTTTGAGACGCGGAGTCTTGCTCTGCACACCCAGGCTGGACGCTGCAGTGGCCCCCGATCTCCATCTCACTGCAAGCTGCGGCCTCCCGCGGGTTTACGGCCATCTTCCTGCCTCAGCCTCACCGAGTAGCTGGGAACTACAGGCGCACCGCCTCGTCCACCGCGGCTAGTTTTTTGTTATTTTTAACGTTAGAGGACAGGGTTTCACTCGTGATTAGCCAGGATCGCGTCTCGCATCTCACTGACCTTGTAGATCCGCCCGTCTCGGCCTCCCAAAGTGCTGGGATTACAGGCTCGAGCCACCGCGCCCAGCCCTATAGGTTTCTTTTGAGTAGAAAAGGTTTTTAATTTCTCTCTCCTCCTATTTAATGGTTTCAGAGTTGCTCCCACTTGGCCATCTGGGCCCCCAGTCCACAACTAGGCTTTACAATGACATTTCGGCTCCAGTTTAATAATGATATTGGAAATATCATACATACACATTCAGTTACTGACTCAGCAAGTGGCTTCATTCAATAGCTATTGATGAGGCTGTGTCTTTATCAGCTAAACCTATAGTCTCTGGTAGTGAATAGCTTTTTTCTCTTTTCAGCCTCTCATAAATAAGACGTATATTTTAACCAAACCCGGGCTTCATGTAGTGATTCTGGCGCTGGTTCCTGCCTCGCATGAAACACTTAAGCACTTTTTAATCCTTTTACCTGACAGGAGCAAAACTACTAGATATCGGTGCTAGACCGAAAACCAGCTGATCTGTGGTTTCAGCCCTATTTAAAACTTGGTGTCCGTGTTTCATTTCTGGCCCACAAAGATGTTTATGTTGTTCAGAATCTGGCTATATTTTTTGTGCCATTTAACTTATTGTTCTATGTGTTTGGAGCATAGGAGTTACATCACAACACCCAGTATGTTACTTTGGCTAGTGATTTCCATATTTCTTTTTTGAGAAAATTAAAAGTAATAATTATAAAAGTAATATCTCATTACATAGAAAAAATAGAAAATTACTCATAATCCATCCATTCTAACTACTGTTAGAATTTTAAAATATTTCCTTTTAATCTTTTTCTCCTGTATCATCTCCTATTTGTATAATTCGTATAACAATTTTAAACTGTGTCATGCCAAGCATTTGTCTGTGTTGCTATGTAGTCTCTATGACCATCATTTTAATAGCTGAATACTAATCACCAAACTACTCAATTATAATTCACTTCCCACATTATTAAAAATTAAGGAGCTTCCAATGATGCTACAAAGAAGTTGTCTATGCATGTACTTTTTCCTCTTAACAGTCTGTATTTGGAGGGTGGAGGGGTGGAAGTGAGAGGTGCTAAGCAATGGGACTGCCATCATTCTACACAGATGATTAGCACAAAGGCATTACAGGACTAGCATAATACATGGCTGAGGTTCATAATGATGACCCTAATATATGAAAAGGTAAAATTATATAGAAGTTAAAAATGTATTTCAGAAACATTCCAAACCAACATAACTAAGAGTAAGTTTTGTAATTAAAGGATTAGTTTTACAAGGAATTAGATTCACAGTTCACAATGTGAATCATCTAGCACTGCTGGATAAGGCATCACACATTTTCATCTTCACTAACTTCCAAAACAGAACATTTTGGGCCACACTGATAAAGTTCACTTTTTCACTATAATACTAACCTGATATTATTTACACAGTCTTCATGAGCTTCAGAAAGTGTTTTTATGTGCTTTGAAGATATAGGGTCAAAAGCAGAACTTCAGTTTGTTCACAAGCAACTGTCAACACTGACCTGAAAGCAAATGACACATTTATCTTGTTTAGTTTTCTAGCATTCACTGGTTATTGATGTTCACTCATTTATAATGACACAAGCTATAGGTAAATAACTTTTTTTTTGCCCATGTTAGCAAATGTTTAAAAGATTGATACTGTCTGTGGTTGGCAATAGTAGTAGGAAATGGTACTCTCATACATTATGGTGGAGTATAATCTGGTACAGCTTATGTTTGGACAGCACCTCTATAAAGTATCAGAATTTAAAATGGGCATATGTTTTGACTCAGCAATTTTTTCTGGTAATTTAATCTAGAGAACTAATCACTTACAAATACAAAGAGACATATAAAGATATGCTTCATTGTAAAATGGAGAAATTTCAAGTATCTTCAATGTACATGACAGAGGGAATGACTGATTATACAAGCCATAGTACACAATACTTTGAAATACTGTAGAGAAGTTAAAAAGAAAGGGGTGGCTTTATATGAATATGAAATAACTCAAAACATATTTTAAATAAAAAAGGTGGTTGCCAAAAAATATGCATTGATGAGACAACTTAGGGGAAAAATCATATACAACCAAATTATATATTTCTTTATCACTATCAATAAAATGCACTGGAAAATAGCTGGCATATAACCTATCAGACCAGTTAAACATAGTCAAACTTATCAGTCTTTTCATTCATGGTTTTTTAGGTTTGTCTCTTGTTTCAGGCCTTCCCCACTGCAAAGTTATATTTTTATAAAACTTGTATAAACCTCATTTTGATTTGTGAAAGTCTATTGTACTTTATTTTAATTAAGTATTAGTTTTTTGTGGGTGCTGCTCTTTCAGATTCATTTCATTTCTGGCAAATGAAATCCTGAGTATTTTATACAACTAAGATGAACGTACATAAGATAGAATTTTAAATAGCCAAAACTTTTCTATTAGGAACAAACTTTTAGGTAAAGTGGGAGATTAAAAAACAACTATTAAATTGAAATCTTGGCTGGGAGCAGTGGTTCACGCCTGTAATCCCAGCACTTTGGGAGGCCAAGGTGGGCGGATCACAAGGTCAGGAGTTCGAGACCAGCCTGGCCAACATAGTGAAACCCTGTCGCTAGTAAAAATTCAAAAAAAGTTAGTCGGGCGTGGTGGTGGGCGCCTGTAGTCCCAGCTACTTGGGAGGCTGAGGCAGAAGGATCACTTGAACCCAGGAGGTGGAGGTTGCAGTGAGCCAAAATCATGCTACTGTGCTCCAGCCTAAGTGACAGAGTAAGACTCTGTCTCAAAAAAAAAAAAAGTTGAAATCTTTTCTATATTTAGTAATCATGGACTTGTCTGCATAAACCCTTTTTTAAGACATTTGAACTTCAAAGTTTAATAATATCTGAAATTTTTTATGCTAGTCATTGGGAGTAAAATATTCAAATTAATATTTGTAATTTTGAAGACATATAAATAGCTATTTCTTTTGTAAGTCAGAAGAACCCTGAAATGAAATTTTCCCTTTTGTGCATAAGTAGTGAATCAATGATTCTGGGAGACTTTTTTTTTTTTTTTTTTGGTAGAAATGGGATCGCACTACCGTTGCTCAGGCTGGTCTCAAATTCCTGGCCTCAAGTGATCCTCCCACATCAGCCTCCCAAAACTCTGGGATTACAGGCGTGAGCCACCAGTCCCAGACTCTGGGAGATTCTTTTTTTCTGAGACAAAGTCTTGCTCTGTCACCCAGGCTGAAGTGCAGTGGCACGATCTCAGTTCACTGCAACCTCTGCCTCCCTGGGTCAAGCGATTCTCCTACCTCAGCCTCCTGAGTAACTGGGATTACAGGCACTCGCCACCATACCCGACTAAGTTTTGTATTTTTAATGGAGACAGGGTTTCACCATGTTGCCCTGGGTGGTCTCAAACCTCAAGTGATCCTCCTGCCTCAGCCTTCCAAAGTGCTGGCATTATAGATGGGAGCCACCATACAAAGCCAACCTCTGGGAGATTCTTAATCTTGAACATTGTATAAAAGGGATCTATAAAACTGTTATTGTTTTGTTTGAATCAAATTATAGTATATTTTTGTACATGGTATGATATGTATCTTTTAAAAGATACATATTTGTTTAAAAGATACATATTGCTTTGTTTATTGCTGGTATATAATTTGTCCCAATATCAAGGCTGATCTTATTTACATTGGTTTGTAATGCCATCTTTACTACATACAAGTTTTGTTCTTGGACTCTATATTGGTATTCTGTGCAACACCACACTATCTTAATTTCTACAAGGTTTATGGTATATTTGTTACGTGGCAAAGCAAGACTCCTTCATTTGCTTTACAAACACTTTTTCTTGGCTAATACTATGCTTTCTCTTCAAGTAAATTTTATATATACCATGTCAAGTTCTGCTAAAATATTTTGTTGAAATTTTATTGAAATGCACTGACTTTACAGATTACTTGGGTAGAATTTACATGATATAAGTTTGATTTACCTTATACAGTAGTATGCACATTTTCCCACACATTAAAGATTTTCTTAGAGTATCTGAGCAAATCTTGGACCTTTGACCATCCTTATACACTTAGAATCAACGTATCAATTTATGTGTACACACTCACACACACACACTAGGTGCAGATGTTAATTGAGATTATATTGAATCTATTAATACCAAAAAGTTGTGTTGTTTTTTTTTGAGACGGAGTTTTGCTCTTGTTGCCCAAGCTGCAGTGCAGTGGCATGATCTCAGCTCACTGCAACCTCTGCCTCCTGGGTTCAAGCCATTCTCCTGCCTCAGCCTCCCAAGTAGCTGGGATTACAGGCATGTGCCACCATGCCCAGCTAATTTTTTGTATTTTTAGTAGAAATGGGGTTTCACCATGTTAGCCAGGCTGGTCTCGAACTCCTTACCTCAGGTGATCCACCCACCTCGGCCTCCCAAAGTGCTGGGATTACAGGCATGAACCACCACGCCTGGCCCAAAAAGTTGTAACGGAACTGCTATCTTGACAATATGGAATCTTCCAATCCATGAACTTAATATATCTCCATTTATTTAAATCTTCTGTAATTCTCTCAATAAAATTGTATAGTTTCCTCCATATAGCCCATACCTACCTTCTGTTGAACTTATTTCTGGGAACTTGATTTTTTAAAAATATATTTGAATAAATGTTCTTTTAAACTTTTTGCTGATGCTGGGCACAGGGGCTTATTCTTGTTATTCCAGAATTTTGGGAGACCAAGGAGGAAAGATTACTTGAGCTCAGGAGTTTGAGACCAGCCTGTGCAACACAGTGAGACCTCGTCTCTACAAAAAATTTAAAAATTAGCCAGGCATGATGGTGCACACCTGTAGTCCCAGCTATTTGGGTGACTGAGGTGGGAGGATCAGCTGAGTCAGGGAGGTTGAGGATATAGTGAGCTATGATCATGCCACTGCACTCCTGCCTGGCTGACCGAGACCCTGTCTCAAAAAAAAAATTTTTTTTGGCTTTGCTTATTGCTGGTATACAGAAATGTAACTGATTTTTTAATACTGATTATTTATCCATCAATCGTACTATTCTATTATTGGGGGGTTTTGGTTGATAATAATACCATCTAAAAATAATTGCTTTGTTCTTCCTTTTTGTGTTTGTTTTTTGTTTGTTTGTTTGTTTGTTTGTTTTGGAGACGGCGTTCCATGCTTTTTGCCCAGGCTGGAGTGCAATGGCGTGATCTCAGCTCACTGCAACCTCTGCCTCCCGGGTTCAAGTGATTCTCCTGCCACAGCCTCCCGAGTAGCTGGGACTACAGGCGTGTGCCACAATGCCCAGCTAATTTTTGTATTATTAGTAGAGACAGGGTTTCACCATGTTGGCCAGGCTGGTCTCGAACTGCTGACCTCAGGTGATCCACCCGCCTCAGCCTCCCAAAGTGCTGGGATTACAGGCGTAAGCCAACATGCCCAGCCTGTTCTTCTTTTTTAAAAACCTGTTTCCTTCTCTTTTTCCTTGTTATACTGACTAGGACTTTCAGAACAATGTTGAATAGAAATGTTAATAGCAGGCATTCATCTTTTTCCTGATCTTTAAGAATATATTCAACATTTCATCATTAAGTACAATGTTTGCTGTAGGTTTTTTGGGCAGATTCCTACTACTAGATTAAGGAAAGTTCTGTTTCAATTTTGCTAAGCTTTCTTTTCATGAATATATGTCAAACTGTGTAAGAGATTTTTCAGCATTTATTGAGATATTCCTATATTTTTCCTTTTATATATATATATATATATATATATATTTTTTTTTTTTTTTTTTTTTTTTTTTTTTAGG
>NW_016815677.1:712410-733976 GCF_001698545.2 Rhinopithecus bieti | reverse complement strand
AGCGCAGCTGACTGCAAGCTCCGCCTCCCGGGCTTAGGCAATTCTGATACCTCAGCCTCCCCAGTGGGTGGGACTACAGGCGCCTGTCATCTCGCCCGGCTAGTTTTTTGTATTTTTTAGTAGAGACGGGGTTTCACCGTGTTAGCCAGGATGGTCTCGATCTCCTGACCTTGTGATCCGCCCGTCTCGGCCTCCCAAAGTGCTGGGATTACAGGCTTGAGCCACCGCGCCCGGCCTCCTTTAATATATTAATGTAGTTGTTTACATTACTTTACTTTCTAATTTCAAATCAGTCTTTTATTTTTACCTCATTGCTAGATTCAGTTGGCTAATATTTTGTTTATGATTTTTCTATCTTTATTCTTCAGTGAAATTGCATGGTAATTTTGCTTTCTTGTGCTATTCATGTCAGATTTTGGTATAACGTGTATGCTAACATCATAGAATGAGTTAAGACTGGCCCTTGTTATTTTTTACACCGGAATAGTTTATGTAAATTGGGATTATTTATTTCTTGTAAATTTGGTAGTACTAGTCTGTAAAGCCATCTAGACCTAACTACTGATGCGGTATTATTGGTTACGGTACTACTTTTCTTTCTAATCTTTTACTAATGTCAGTTTTGGTAATTTCTACTTTTCTAGGAATTAGCCTATTTCATTGAACTTTAGAATTTTATTGGCATGAGATTGTTCACAATATCTTCTGTTTCTATTTTTAAACTTTAATGGCCAGACACAGGGGCTCTCACCTATAATTCCAGCACTTTGGGTGGCTGAGGCAGGAGGATCACTTGAGCCCAGGAGTTTGAGACCAGCCTGGCAACATCGCAAGACCCTGTCTCTTAAAAAAAAAAAAAAAAAATTGAAGGCTGGGCATGGTGGCTCATGCCTATAACCCCAGCACTTTGGGAGGCCAAAGCAGGCAGATCACAAGGTCAGGAGTTTGAGACCAGGCTGGCCAACATGGTGAAACCCCATCTCTACTAAAAATACAAAAAAAAGAAAAGCTGGCTTGGTGGCACACACCTGTAATTTCAGCTACTTGGGAGGCTGAGGCAGGAGAATCGCTTGAACCTGGGAGGCGGAGGTTACAGTAACCGGAGATCGTGCCATTGCACTTCAGCCTGGGTGACAGAGTGAGACTCTGTCTCAAAGAAAAAAAGAAAAGAAAAGAAAAAAAGATAGTGACAGTTTCAAAGTGCTTCAATTGCACTCTGATCTCTATTCCTTGTTTTTACCTTCTTTGGGTATAATCTGTTGTTCTGTTTCAACGTTCTTGAGATGGATGCTTACTTAGCTTATTGACTTTCAGCCTTTCTTCTTTTCTAATACCTGCATTTAGGGATCTAAGATTTTCCTCTATACATGGCTTTAGCTGCAATTGCACAAATTTTGATAGTGTTTTCATCATTCAGTTTCAACTATTTTATAATTTATACTGTGATTTCTTCTTTGACTCACAAGTTATTTAAAAGAGCATTTCCAAAAATAAAGAGATTTTCTAGTTATTTATTTCCTGAATTTTCACTGAAAAACAAACTGCTCAATCTCAGTGCTTGGAAATTGTATGAATTTGCTTTTTGTGTTGTCTGATATTAACACAGCATACCAACTTTCATTTAGCTAATGCTAGCACTGGTATGCCTTGACATCCTTTTACTTTAAAACTTTGTGTATCCTTACATTTCAGGTATGTCTTTTGTAAGCAGTTTTCAAAAATCTGATCTGACAACCATCTCAAATTACATTTAATGTAGCTAGTAGCAATCTTTGAGTTGAAATCTGTCACCTTACAATTTACTTTCCATTTGTCCTGTCTGTTCTATGTCCCTTTTCAGTTGCTTTAAACATTTTTTTGGCCAGGCACATTGGCCCATGCCTGTAATCTTAGTGTTTTAGGAGTCCAAGGCGGGAGGATAGCTTGTGGTCATGAGTTGGAGATCAGCCTGCACAACACATGGAGACCCTATCTTTATAAAAAAATAAAATGGCCAGGCATAGTGGCTTATGGCTGCAGTCCTAGCTGCCCAGGAGAAGGCGGGAGGATTGCTTGAGCCCAGGAGTTGGAGGTTGCCATGAGCTGTGACAGCACCAATGAACTCCAGCCTGGGCAACAGTGCAATAACCCATCTCTAAGAATATGTATTTGCTATTGATATCTCCCCATACACTATGTAGTATGTTAAATATATTCTTTTACTATTCTTTTGCCGAATATCTAAAGAGCTAACGTCATGCATCAACTTTTTAAAGTGAAGTACAAAATTATTACTTCCTGGATGATGCAAGAACCTTAGCTCAGTTCACCTTCCTTTAACCCTTCCTAATATTTAATTTTTTAGGTATAATTATATATAAATTTAATACTCTACTAAAAGTTCTCATTGTTTTATACCATTCCCAGCCTGGACAACAAACTGAGACCCCTTGTCTCTACAAAAAATAAAAAAATTAACCAGGCATGCAGGCGTGTGCCTGTGGTCCCAACTACACAAACGGCAGAAGCAAGAGGATTACTTGAGCCCGGGAAGTCAAGGCTGCAGTGAGCAGTGTTCATGCCACTGCACTCCAGCTTGGATGACAGAGAAAGACTCTGTCTAAAAAAAAGAAAAAAAAAGTTAACATTCATTTTGATTTACAAGCATATTTACTTTTTATTCTTTTCATTATTTCCTGTACCTCTGGTCTTCCACCTTTTTCCTTCCTCCTAAAGAATAATTTTGTTATCTGTTTCTGTGTAGACCTGATACTGGCAAATTATCTCAATATTTGTCTGGAAATATCTTTGTCTCTTGACTTCCATTGTTTCTGCAATGAAATTAGCTGTCTTTTTGAGCCTCCTTTGAAAGTAATCCATCTCTTTCCTTTAGCTCCTTCTTTCCTTTAGCTGCTTTTAAGATTGTCTTTGTGCATGTATATGTTTTATTTTGGTTTTAACAGCTTTACGCTTGTAGCTAAGTGTGGCTTTATCTTTCTTTCTTTTTTTTCTTTTCTTTTTTTTTTTTTTTTTTGTTTGTTTGTTTGTTTGTTTTCGAAGCAGTTGGAAGGGATTTTGTATTTGTTTTAAGCAGTTGCGGGCCGGGCGCGGTGGGCTCAAGCCTGCTAATCCCGCACTCTTGGAGCGGAGACAGGCGGATCACGACGAGTCAGGAGATCGGAGATCATCCTGCGCTAACATGCGCTGAAACCCACGTCTCTACTAAAAAATACAAAACAACGGCCGGCACGGTGGGCTCAAGGGCCTTGTCAATCCCAGCACTTTGGGAGGCGAGACGGGCGCAGGATCACGAGGTCAGGAGGATCGAGAACCATCCTGGCTAACACGGGTGAAAACCCCGTCTCTACTAAAAATACAAAAAAAACTAGACGGGCGAGGTGGCGGGGCCGGCCTGTAGTCCCGCATACCGCGAGGGCTGAGGCAGGAGAATGGCGGAACCCGGGAGGGCGGAGGCTTGCAGTGGAGCTTGAGATCTGGCCACTGCACTCCAGCCCGGGCGACAGAACGAGACTCCTGTCTCAAAAAAAAAAAAAAAAAAAAAAAAAAAAAACTAGTCGGACGATCCGCCAGCTGCGCCTCGCTGGGTGGCAGGCGGGCCTGTAGTCCCAGCCTACTCGCGGAGGGCTGAGGCAGTAGAATGGCCTTAACCCGGGAGGTGTAGCTTGCAAGCGAGCTGGAGATCCAGACCACCCGGCACTCCAGCCTGGGCCACCAGAGCCCGCAGGACTCCGTCTCAAAAAAAAAAAAAAAAAAAAAAAAGCCAGTTGGAAGGGTTTTTTTTGTTTTTGAAGCAGTTGTTTCAGAAGGTTTGGAGTGCGGTGGCGCTGGAAAGAAGTGGCGCAATCCCAGCTCACTGCAGCCTCAACCTCCCAGATTCAAGTGGTCCTCCTTCTTCAGCCTCCTGAGTAGCTGGAATCACAGGCGCATGCCAGCACACCCGGCTAATTGTTTTGGTTTTTTTTTTTTTTGTATTTTTTTGTAGAGTCAGGGTTTTCCTGTGTTGGCCGGGCTGGTCTCAAACTCCCAAGCTCAAGAGATCCAACCACCTCAGCCTCCGCAAGTGCTGGGATTACACGGGTGCACCACCATGCCTGGCCTGCTTTTTTTGTCTGTCTCTCGCTTGAGATGGATAGCCCTTCTTTAACCTACAATGTGTTTTGTTAATTTTTAAAACTTATCCATTATCTGTTCAAATATTGATTTATCTCCATTCTCTTTAATATCTTTCTAAACTCCATTTATATTTATAAGATCTTTTCTCTGTATTTTATGACATATCTCAGTCTGTGTCCCATTTTGGTAAATCTGAGCTTTATTCTGTATATTTTTTTCTCATCTATTCCCAAATTCACAAATCCTTCAGCTGTGTCGTTTGCTGTTAAACCATCTAGAGTTTTTATCAGTTACTGTACTTTTTAGTTCTAGGGTTTTATTTTTATAGCTTCTAGTTCTCTGCTAAATTTCTCCATCTAATAATTCCTTGAACATATTAAATAGTTTTAATGTCAGATCTCCTGTGGGTCTATTTCTATTGTTTGCTGATTTTCTTGGCTTTTCAGACAACGAATCTCCTTGTACGAGTGCTCGTCACTGTATACAAAAATTACAGGGATAATTTAAAGCACTGGATGATATATTATCTTTTTTTAAAATTTCTTTAGAGACAGGGTCTTGCTCTGTCACCCAGGCTGAAGTGTAGTGGTGTGATTATAGCTCACTGTAACCTCAGACACCTGGGCTTAAACAATCCTCCCACCTCTGCCTCCAGAGTAGCTAGGATGGCCGGTGCATTTTTAAATTTTAAACATTGCCCAGCTAATTTTTAAATTTTTTGCAGAGATGGGATCTCTGGCTGTGTTGCTCGGACGGGTCTCCAACTCCTGGCCTCAATCAATTTTCCCTCCTCAGCCTCCCAAAGAACTCGGATTAAAGGTGTAAGACAGGGCACTCAGCTGCATATTTTCTTCTTGCATAGAAGATTCCTATTTAATTATGGCAAGTAAGCTAGAGTACAGATGCCGGCAATCTGAGGTCTTCTTAATCTACGTAGGGAATGAGATGATTTGAAGCTGACCTTTAGTCCCTATGCGTACTGTCTATTCTTGATTCACCCTTAGTCCTAGGGTATATTGGGTGGGGGGAGAGGAGTTTCCATGCCAAACCTAAATTGCGATTCTTATAATCTCATCTATCCCACCCATAAGTCCATTTGAAATACCATTCAGAGGCCAGGCGCAGTGGCTCACGCCTATAATCCCAGCACTTTGGGAGGCCGAGGCGGGCGGATCACCTGAGGTCGGGAGGTCGAGACCAGCCTGACCAACATGGAGAAAGCCCATCTCTACTAAAAATACAAAAATCAGCTGGGCATGGTGGCGGGCACCTGTAATCCCAGCTAATCCGGAGGCTGAGGCAGGACAATCGCTTGAACCCGGGAGGTGGAAGTTGCCATGAGCCGAGATCACCCCATTGCCCTCCAGCCTGGGCAACAAGACTGAAACTCCGTCTCCAAAAAAAAAAAAAAAAAAGAAAAAGAAAAAAGAAATACCATTCAGCCTCATTGCTGCTGCTGCTGCTTTTGAGATTGACAGATGCCTCTCAGAAAAGTGAGCTCAAATGCTGGGCTCACATCACTGGCTTTCCTATTTTGTAGAACTTGACCCTGCAATATCTTCATTGCCCTGATAATGCTCTAATCTCCTCAAACATAAGCTTTCTATATCTTACATTAAATATTTAATATTTCCTCTAGCTTTTCTGATTATTCTCAGTTGGAAGTTTGGTCCAAACCATCTACCTCTTGCATATAAAATTGTCCCCCCAACTTTTTTGTTTTGCTCTCGTTGCCCAGTCTGGAGTATAGTGTTGCAATCTCGGCACACTGCAACCTCCGTCCGCCTCCCAGGTTCAAGCAATTCTCCTGCCTCAGCCTCCCGAGTGGCTGGGATTACAGATGTTTGCCACTATGCCCAGCTAATTTTTTTTGTATTTTTAGTAGAGACGGAGTTTCACCATGTTGGCCAAGCCGGTCTCAAACTCCTGACCTCAGGTGATCCAGCCGCCTCGGCCTAAAAAGTGCTGGGATTACAGGCAGGGGCCACCGCGCCTGGCTGTCCCGCCCCCCACTACCTTTTTTTTTTTTTTTTTTTTTGAGACCCGAGTTTCGCTCTTGTCACCCAGGCTGGAGTGAAGTAGGGCAATCTTGGCTCACTGCAACCTCTACCTCCTGGGTTCAAGCGATTCTCCTGCCTCAGCCTCCCAAGTAGCTGGGATTATAGGCACCCACCACCATGCCTGGCTAATTTTTGTATTTTTAGTAGAGTCAGGGCTTCGCCATTGGAGCCAGGCTGGTCTGGAACTCCTGACCTCAGGTGATCCACCCGCCTTGGCCTCCCAAAGTGCTAGGATTACAGGTGTGAGCCACAGTGGCGACCTGTGTCCCCCTTTTTATTCTGAATATTGTCTGTGCATTTTCTCAGTATCATGAATGTTTTTCATTTTTATAAGTGTTTTCAAAGACAAAACTTTGTCCCTATTCAGTATTTCTATTGGTTTTTAAATTTCACTAATTTCCATCTTTTTTTTACTGTATTTCCTTCTGCTCTCTTTAGATTGATTTTCCTATTATTTGGAGATAACTTTGCTATTCTCTTTCTTGAGATGAATACTCTTAGCTCATTAATTTTCCTTGTCTTCCTTTCAGTTTATTAAAGACTATAATTTTCCTACTAAGTACAGCTTTGCTTGTATCCCACAAGTTTTGAGACATATGATTTCATTATCATTTCGTTCTGAACATTTCCAATTTCCATTATAATTTCCCCTTTGACCCATGAATTTATCAAATTTTTTGAAAATGTATGAGACTTTTCTAGTTTTTTTTGTGTGTGGTTTTTTTGAGACAGAGTCTCATTTTGTCACCCAGGCTAGAATGCAGTGGCAACCTCAAACTCCCAAGCTTGAGCAGTCCTCCTGCCTCAGCTTCCTGGGTAGCTAGGACTACAAGCACATGCCACCACACCAGGCTAATTTTTAAACTTTTGTAGAGACAGTCTCTCTTCCTTGCCCAGGCTGGTCTTGAACTCCTGGCAGATCCTCCCACCTCAGTCTTCCGAAGTGCTGGGATTACAAGTGGGAGCCACTGTGCCAGGCCTCTGGTTATCTTTTTAATTATACTTGTCTCTTGACTAACAAAATATATTATATATNTATATTATAATATATTTTTATATAATATATTATAATATATTTTATATAATATATTATATGCTTTATATAATATATATAATATTTTTCTTGAGACGGTCTCATTCTGTCACCCAGGCTGGAGTACAGTGGCATGATTTTGGTTCACTGCAGCCTCTGCTTCCGGGGTTCAAGTGATCCTCCCACCTCAGCCTCCCGAGTAGCTGAGACTATAGGCATGAGCCACCACAACTGGCTAATTTTTGTATTTTTTGTAGGGATGGTCTTGAACTCCCAGGCTCAAGTGATCCAACTGCCTCAGCCTCCCAAAGTGCTGGTAACACAGGTATGAACCACCATGCCAGCTAGTTATCTTTTTATTTACTTCTAGTGATCACATTGTAGTGAGAAACTGTATTCGGTATGATACTAATCTTTTGAAACTTGTGGTCTCGTGAAAATTTTATAAATGTTCCTTTTGTGTTTGAAAAAAATAAGGATGAAGCAGCTGTTACGTACAGTTAAGTGTGATATTCAAAAAGGTTAAAAATTCAGGCCAGGCACAGTGGTTCACACTTATAATCCCAGCTCTTTGGGAGGCTGAGGTGGGTGGGTCACCTGAGGTCAGGAGTTCAAGACCAGCCTGACCAACGTGGTGAAACCCCATCCCTACTAAAAATACAAAATTAGCCAAGCGTGGTGGTGCATGCCTATAATCCCGGCTACTTGGGAAGCTGAGGCAGGAGAATTGCTTGAACCCGAGAGCTGGAGGTTGCAGGGAGCCAAGATTGCGCCATTGCACTCTAGCCTGGATGACAAGAGTGAAACTCTGTCTCCAAAAAAAAAAAAAGAATATTCAATGGTAATATAAATTAACATGAATAAAATTTAAAAACATTTTCTAAATAAACCTATATAGATTAAAATGCTCACCAAGTGATAACCATTGTAGCTTAAATTGTTCATTAAATAATTCTACTAATTTTCAATCATTTATTAATTTTTCGAAATTGTAGCCATAATCTTTTATTTGACACAGATGCCCTTGTCTGAACCATGAATTGACATAGGAAACTAGATAAAGCCCTTCTAAGAATGTCCACATTAAATTTATAGTCATTAAGTAACTTGTAGTCATGATAACATTTTAAAAAATCACTCTTTTTAAAAATTTTTTGTAGAGACAAGGTCTCCCTATGTTGCCCCAGCTGGTCTCGAACTCGAGCTGAAGCAATCCTCCACCTTCAGCCTCCCAAAGTGCTAGGATTACAGGCGTGAGCGGCCATACCTGGCCTAAAAAAAAGAAATCACTCTTAACATCAACAGAGTTATTTATGGGAGCTGAATCCTCTTTTTGGCTTTTGCTGAAGTAACAATAAGTATATTTAAAAATGTTTTAGCCCTTCAAATGCTTGCTGTTAGTTTCATGTATTCAATATTTGTTTAAATGTATTAATAACTGTCACAAAAATAATTTATTGATATACTTAATTATATTAAACCTAATCCCTCAGTCCAGGTGAGAGGTAATGTAACATGGCAGTTAAGAGCATACACCAGGGTACAGAACCTTCATTTAATAAACTTTCTGCTTTTTAATTCTCCCAACTACATTTGTCTGGTAGAGAGAAAAAGATGTACTTTGGTAGTCATTTTCATTTATAACGTGAGTGTCATTAATGCCTACTGTAGGCAGGTATTCATTGGATGTTGGCACACTTATCCTATCTAAATAATAGGGAAATTAAACAAGAATGATAAAACTAAGGATGTGCATCCCAGAAGTTATTCATCCATAAACCATCCCCATAGGCCCCCATCATCTGCTGTAGATTCTATCCTGCCATGGGAGTGTATACTGTGCCAAGAGAATTAATATATTTTGATGATAACTGCAGTAGTACAATACTATTACTCTCATTTGACTGCTCTCTTCTTTCTGGATCTCCCAAGGCTGCAGTTCCCAAAGGGGCCATGTGAGAGTGACATGAGAAAAGTAGGCAACCCTACTCTTAGGAAAGCCAGATGGTCACTGGGCCTATGGATTTTTTTTGTATGTTGGAGGGTGCCAGGCATGGGTCAGGAATAATTAGAATGGATGCTGCCCTATAGTTCTCCAGTGAGATGTTTGTTGACAGCCTCTTGCTGTCCCAGTTCTTAACTCTTTAGTTGCTATATAATTGGTTACTATAGGAAGTCCCAAGGAAGGCGATGAAGCATTAAGATGACACTTAACAGGCTTGGGGCAGTAACTATTCAACCACTATGGACATATCAATATTTTAACAACCGTTATAGCTGAACCAGTATCAGCTGAATAGCAGGCCTGAAGGTAGTCTATAAATGCCATTAAGAGTAAGATTTTAAGAGGTACTGTTCTTTTATTTATTTATTTATTTATTTATTTATTTATTTTATTTTATTTTATTTTTTGCAAGACAGGGTCTCTGTTGCCCAGGCTGGAGTGCAGAGGCACAATCCTGGCTCACTGCAGCCTCCACCTTCCGAGCTCAAATGATCCTCCTGCCTCAGCCACCTGAGTAGCTGGGACAAAGGGGCACATCACCACAACCAGCTAATTTTTGTACTTTTTGTACAGACAGGGTCTCCCTATGTTGCCCAGGCTGGTCTCAAACTCCTGGGCTCAAGCAATCCGCCTGCCTTGGCCTCCCAAAATGCTGGGATTATAGGCGTGAGCCACTGCACCAAGCTACTCTTTGTCTTTTAATTAGAATATTTAGTACCTTATAGTTATTGTAACTAGTAATGTTTGGATTTATTTTCAGCTATTCTTTGTGCTTTTTATTTATTATACCTTGTCTTTTTTTATTTTCCTTTCTTGCCTTCTTTTGGAATTTTTTTTCTCATTCCGTACTTTTTCTCGTACTAGTCTGGAAATTATAATCTTTCTTGTCTTTTGGTTCCTTGAAAATTTTAAATACCTATTAAAGCCTAAAGTTAACATATATAATTATCCCCCCAAAACATAAAAACTTAGAATATCACCTCATCCTTTATTTTTATTTTACTTTGAGACAGAGTCTCGCTCTGTCACCCAGGCTGGAGTGCGGTGATGTGATCTCCACTCACTGCAACCTCTGCCTTCCAGGTTCAAGCAATTCTCCTGCCTCAGCCTCCCAAGTAGCTGAGTTTACAGGCACATGCCACCACGCCTGGCTAATTTTTTTGTGTTTTTAGTAGAGACAGGGTTTCACCAGGTTGGCCAGGCTGGTCTCACACTCCTGACCTCAAGTGATCTGCCCGCCTCGGCCTCCCAAAGTACTGGGATTACAGGCATAAGCCACCACACTCGGCCTCACTTCATAATTTATATGCTATTATTGTCTTCTATTTTTGTTCCATCTCTGTTAATCCCAAAAGACATTATCAGATTAACATGTACATATATATTTAACACTTTTTGTTCTTCATTCCTGCTGGCTTCTCAGACCTTCCGTTTGAAAACAATTTCCTTCTCTCTGAACTTAGAATTCCTTTATTGAAGGTCTGCTGGCAAGCTTACTCAGCTTTGCTTGTCTGAATATGTATTTATTTCATCTTTGTTCTTGGCAAGGACAAAGAACCTGTGTTTGCTGGGTATAAATCTAGACTGAGGTTTTTTTCCTGGCATATTGAAAATAATTACCACTGTCTCTAGATTTATATTATGGTTGATGACTAATTGGCTATCACTCTCATAGTTACTCCTTTGAGGCCTTTTTTCTCTTTTTTTTTTTTTTTTTTTTTTTAGACAGAATTTTGCTCGTTTCCCAGGCTGGAGTGCAGTGGCGCAGTCTCAGCTCACTGCAACCTCCACCTCCCAGGTTCAAGTGATTCTCCTGCCTCAGCCTCCTGAGTAGCTGGGATTACAGGCATGCACCACCATGCCCAGCTAGTTTTGTATTTTAGTAGAGACAGGGTTTCTCCATGTTGGTCAGGCTGGTCTCGAACTCCTGACCTCAGGTGATCCACCCACCTTGGCCTCCCAAAGTGCTGGGATTATAGGCGTAATAATCCCAGCCCCTTTTTACTCTATCTTTTAAGATTTTATATTTATTGTCCCACAGTTTCACTATAATAGATCTAGAAAAAATTCTTGCTTGGGTTTGTTGGGCTTCTTAAATCATGGCTTGGTGCCATTCTTCAATTCTGGAAAGTTCTCAGCTATTACGTCTTCAAATAGTCCCCCTTATACCATATGATATGCTTATATGGTATAAGCGTGCCCTATATAGTTAGCCAGAGTTCCTGAAGAAACTGGGGCTATTTTCTTTAGGAACTCTGGCTAACTATATGGTACGCTTTTTCTCTCTATGCTCTATGTTACTAAATCTTTTCATATTTTCAATCTCTGTGTTTTCCAGGTCTGTATTCTAGTTAGTTTCTTTGCTTCTATTTTTCAATATGTGAATTATCTCTACAGCTGTGCCTAATGTGCTCTCATGGAGGACAGCTTGACAGGGTCTGACATACTATAATTTATTAACATTATCAATTTTACTTTTTCAAAATGTCATTTTAGGTGATACACTTATTTTGACAATGTTTCTATCACTTAAAACATTTTTTGAATTCTTTAGAAAATACCTTCTAGTCCTTTTATCTTTTTTATTGCCAAATTCCTTATATTCTGGTCTCTATTAAATTCATAATTTTAATTTTTATATTCTGTGTCACCGCCTCCTTCTCTGTATTGAGAAGTCCTTGTAGGTAACAGTGGTTAAGCTACCCGGTAAGCTGATTTAACTCATATTTAACTGAAGGATATGAGAAATTATCTCCTTTAACACAGATATGTCATCTATCTGTAAAATTACTTTCAGTCCTGCACAAATGTAGGGCATACTAGATGAAGTAAGAAGACTGAAAAATTAAAACACTGAAGTATTTCCACTCATCACCCTGATAAAGATGAAAAAGAATGGCAGTATGCAGTGTTGCCAAGGGTATGAGGAGACAGGCTCTTCCATATGTGTCTAGAATGTAGAGATCAGTATATAGTAATGAGAATTAGTATGATCTTTGCAGAGGGCAATTTAACAATAGGTATAAAAATCTTCATAACAATAACTCATTCTAGGGATTTATCCTAAAGATATAAATACAAAATATTTGTTCAAAGAGGTTTTATTTAAACTAATGAAAAATGTTAAATAATGTTGTAGAAATATATTTATTAACATAAGCAGTTCACAATATACTGTAAGGAAAAAAGCAAGCTACAAAACAGTGATTCCATGTTTATATTAAAATAAACATACACAAAAATTTCCTTAGATATCCATTTAATCTCTGGGATCATAAGCGATGTTTAGGGTATTTTTTGCTCATTTATTGTCTAGGTTTTACACAATGAGCATATATGTTAATTGTGTAATTTAAAATTATTGAATTAAGTGCAAGAGTTCCTAACCACCTTTTACAAAACTGTTATGAGAAAATGCATTCTAGATTCAAACAAAACCTTTAAGCAATATATCCCTTATTCTAACAGCTCTAAAATCTGTTCTTCTCATTATACTCCCACCTAAAATCCCACATCCAAAAAGTAGAAATAGCTACCTCTGAATTCCTGAAAGTATCAGTAGGAGGCTGGGAGGAAAGGGGCTGGGATATGAAGAGAGAAACTCAGTATTTGAGAACAGACTGTTAGTGTTTTGAGGGAAACTTTAGGAATAAGGCTTGGCTGAAGGAAGGAGGCTGCGAGGTTCCATGAATAAGTTTCAGCAAAGTAGTTTCTTCTCTCACCAGTTTTCCACCTTATTCAGGTGTGCATCCACTACTACATGCTCCAACAAATTGCTGTTGAGATCCCAGAGATCCCAGCACCACATGTGATTAGGAAGCACTTGCATCATTGAAATGGAAGAGAGTCTACTTGCTCACAGTAATTCCTGCTTCTATTCCTTTGCTCCTTCCTTAGCAACTTTAGGTCTTTCTTCAGTAAACTTTTTTTGCTTTGTAAACCTATTTTTTTAACCTTCTGTAACATGACATGCTGCCCTTCTACGACCTTTGACATACCAATCATCTCTATTTGAAATACTTCTATCCCCTTCCCAACCCTATCTTGACTAATTTATTTCCTACTCACTTTTTTTATTTTGATTTAGGTGTCACTTCCTCAGGGAATCCGTGAACACAGAGTCCATAACAGGTTCCTTCAAGACTTTATCTCAATTAACAAATATATTTTATGCATTATTTAGTAAGGCTGTCTACTATCTAGTTGAACCATTAGGTCCCATTATGAAAACAGTGCCATTAGCTGGTTTTGCTCAGCACGGTTACTCCCGCATTTGGAACACAGCAAGTGCTCAACAAATATAGGCCGGATGAGAGAATGAATGAATGAACACCTGGGTAAACAACCAGCAACCAAGAGGCTTATGATGGGATAAGAATTACATTAACTATGTCACCTCATGGTGGAACTGTGCAAATTTTTTCTTTTGATGGCGGACTTGTGTACTGACAAGACAAAGTTTTACATAGATACGATTTTGGAAACTTCCTGTTAAACCAAAGCCATACAATAAATATTTAATCAGCCAAGAAAAAGGCTGTAGTCTAGCCTGGGGACTTCACAAATGACCCAAATCATGAGAGCCACGTCTCTACAGTGTCTTAGTACTGTATCTTCCTTGAGCACAGGAACGCACTTGTCCCATCATGGCAAGTTCAGGTACAGAGTGCAAGGAATCTACAGCCTTCCTACCCCGACACAGGTTTAGGTGGGAAAACGCGAGCCTAGGATGGTGAGAAAGTGGGCATTTATTCAAAATGTATTTACTGAGCACCTACTGTGTACCAGAATGCCCTAGTTGTGGGCTGGCTCTGACAGGTCCGCTGTGTGGCTTCGGGCATTTCTCCTTCACGGAGCCCAAGTCCTGAAGGCGAGCAAGTGGGGCCCCGTCTGCCTGCCTCAAAAAGCTGGGCTGGGGGTTCCAGGGGGCGAGAATGCGCTTCAGAAAGTGCCAGGAGGCACGAAGGCCAGCGGCCCCAAACGGCCTCGCTAACCTCGGCCCGGGCCGGGGGAGCCAGCCCAGGACTGCCGTCCGCTGGCAGCTGAGCCGGGCGGAGGCGGGCGCCCGCCCTCCGAGGGGCCGCGCTTACCCGTCGGGCGAGTACTCGAGGTTGAAGACGGCGCCGTGGGTGCGGGTGCTGAGGTACACCGAGTCCGCAGGGTGGATGGAACCGTAGAGGCTAGTCATGGTGCGAAAATTGTCCCGCGCCGGGTCCACGAACAGCCCGCGGCCCAGGCTGCGCTCTTTCAGCCACCCGAACAGCCTGGCGCCAGGGCCGCCCAGGCCCGCGCCGAGGCCGTGTCGGCCCCGGCTCTCGGCCTTGCAGTCTGGCCCGGGCCGCCGGCGCGGAGGGGACGGAGGTGATGGCTCTCCCTGGGCGGAGGCAGCCGACGACTCCGGAGCTCCGGGCAGCCCGAGCTCTCCAGAGCGCGGGGTCGGGGACAGCGATGGGGCGCCGGGGCGGCGAGGGCTCCGGGCGGGTGGAGGGGGATGGGTCGCATCAGCCCCAGGATGTAGTGGCGAGGGCGGCCTGGTGGCTGCTGCCTGCCCCTCGTCGGGCGCCGGCCCCTCAGCCCCGGCTCCGGCCGATCCGTCCCCTCCAGGGCTATGAGGCCCGAAGGGAAACATGACCAACGCCCCCGCCCCCCGCTCCGGGCCACTGCCCCGCCGGCCGACACCTCAGTGCCCCCGTTCAGCTGCCACTTCCGGCGTGCAGCGGCCTAACCTCACCGGCTAGAAACCCGCGCCGCCCCCCCCCACCCCGGCCACCGTCCGCCGGGGACCGGGAAAGCTGAGACACCGCCGGGCTTGGGGCGCCACAGCCCCGGGAACGGAGGTAGGGAGCGAGCAATTACCTGTGTGAGCGACTGAGGATGCCGGGGGCTGGTCTATATGGGGCGTTAGCATCTGGGCATCTGAACTGGGTGGCAGAGAGTCGGTCTGTAGTTGTCAGTGAGCGGTGGCCGCGTGCCTGGGGATGAGTGACCTGACCAGTCAGTCCTGTGAGGCTGAGTATGTACTGGTGTCTCCACTTTACACTGGGATCAGCGAGGGATTAAGAATTAGTGCATTACGTGCAGGCCACACAGAATAGCTGGCATGCCATTCTTTTTTTTTTTTTTTTTTTTTTTTTTTTTTTTTTTTTTTTTGAGATGGAATCTCGCTGTGTCGCCCAGGCTGGAGTGCAGTGGCGCGATCTCGCTTCACTGCAACCTCCGTCTCCTGGGTTCAGGCACTTGTCTGCCTCAGCCTCCGGAGTAGCTGGGATTACAGGCGCCGGCCACCACACCCGGCTAATTTTTTTTTTTTTTTTTTTTTTTGTACTTTTACTAGAGACGAGGTTTCACCATCTTGGCCTGGCTGGTCTTGAACTCCTGACCTCGTGATCCACCTGCCTCAGCCTCCCGAAGTGCTGGGATTACAGGCATGAGCCACTGCGCCTGGCCAGTGTGCCCAACTCTTAAGGGCACAAGTTCAGGGTGACCACAGGCAACTTCTTCCAAAACCTATTTGTCACAAGGCAAAGGAGAGACTCAGAGGAAACAGACAGGTTTGGATGTGCTACCCAAGGAATGGCTGAGATAGCCAGTCTGTGTATCTGGGCTTAAATGAAAGATGGCAAATAGGTGATGGTTACTTTTATGGATCAACTTTACTGGGCTAAGTGATGCCCAGATAGCTTGGAAAGACATTATTTCTGTGTGTGCCTGTCAGGGCGTTTCCAGGACAGATTAGCATTTGAATCAATAGAAGATCTGCCCTCACCAATGTGGACAGGCATCATCCTATTCATTAAAGACTGAAAAGGAACAAAAAGTGCAGAAGAAGGGTGATTTTACTTTCTCTTAAGTTGAGACATCCATCTTCTGCCCTTAGACATCAAAACTCTTGGTGCTCCTGGCTTTGGACTTGGGGACTCGTCGTCAGTTTTCAGGCCTTCAGTCTTGGACTGGGAGTTTTATACCATTAGCTCCTCTGATTTTCACACCTTCAGACTTGGACTGAATTACACCACCAGATTTCCTGGTTCTCCAGCTTGCAGACTGAAGGTCATGGGACTCTTCTACAATGATATGAACCAATTCCCATACTAAATGTTCTCTTATATGTATATCTCCTATTGCTTCCACTTCTCTGGAAAACCCCTGGATGGGTCCTATCTACTGTAGCAGCCTACTTGCCTGGCGTTCACCCTCTTCATATGTATGCCGGCACGTGTGTCCTACTGAACCCATCCTAGAAGGCCTAGGCCGTCGAATTTTGTAGCTGTTACCTAGCTTTCCTTGCCTACTAGCCAGGGTAGGACAACTATTTGAGTAACCAGTCTATAGATTAGCCACTGGTCCAGGAGGCTGCCAGACCAAAAGTCTTTGCCGATACAGACTCATGCTTTTGGGAATTTGAATTGGGAAATCAGAAGTGAGGCAGTTGGCCATGATGATTGGGACTGAAAAGTCATAAGGCAGAGTGAGGCCACTGGAGTCCTGAGCAAACCAAAGGAGTAAGAGAAATCATGAGAAAGCAGCAGCCATGAGAGAGAACAGACTCGGGGTAGAGGGTGAGGAAGAAAGTTGATGGCAGGAGGAGATACAGATACATAAAAAGAGACAGAATCAGAACAGGCTAGACTTGTTCTTGGCAGAGTCCCCTAGGGTCTTCCTGCAGAGAGTCCTTGAGGTACCAGAATGATGGCTCAGTTTCAGTTTCCTGTGGGATGACCACTTGATTTCACAATACCTGAACCAGGACTCATGCACTGACAAGAAGAATCAAGGGCCAGGCACAGAAGCTCACACCTGTAATCTGAGTGCTTTGGGAGGCCAAGGTAGGAGGATCTTTTTCTTTTTCCAGGGTTTCACTCTGTTGACCATTGTGGAGTGTAGTAATACAGTCGTGGCTCACTGCAACCTCAACCTCCCAAGCTCAAGCGGCAGGAAGATCCTTTGAGGGCAAGGAGTTTGAGACCGGCCTGGGCAACATCATGAAACTCTGTCTGTCTATGAAAAACAACAAAATCATTCCGGTGTGGTGATGCATGCTTGTAGTCCTAGCTGCTCGTAAGGCTGAGCCAGGAGGATCCCTTGAGCCCAGGAGTTCAAGGTTACAATGAGCTATGATCACCCCACTGCACTTCAGCCTGAGCAACAGAGTGAGACCCCACCTCAAAAAAAAAAAAAAAAAGAATCAGAATGACAACTAGGAAAATAAATGTGTCCTTTCAACCAGGGAGCCTTCTGTAGCCCAAAGAAAACAATGTACTCAAGGAGTAAGTGATCCTATCACATAAGCTTATTGAAAAATAAAAAGCAAACATTCATATAATGTTTAGTATGTGCCTAATATTATGCTGAGTAAAGTGATCCTATCATATAAACTTATTGAAAAATAATAAGCAAACATTCATATAATGTTTAGTATGTGCCTAATACTATGCTAAGCTGGTTCATATATATTAACTCAAAACTACTTATTGAAAAATAATAAGCAAACATTCATATAATGTTTAGTATGTGCCTAATACTATGCTAAGCTGGTTCATATATATTAACTCAAAACTCAAGATACGTTGGTACGATTATTAGCCCCATTTTAGAGATGAGAAAACACAGACACAAAAAAGTCAGCCTGAGAGTGGTAAAGCCAGTAGTCAAATCCAGGCAATCTAGGTCCAGGTTCCATGCTCATAACCAGGTGCTATACACACATTTGTAGATTGGCTTGGATCTACAGCTATCACTGTACATACAAGCTCCTTGCCAAGGATGGCAACTCAATAGTATTTAAAAAAAAAAAAAAAAAAAATTCAAGCCAATCCACAAATATCAGATCTGGCTCCCCTTTTCTTCTGAACGCTTTTAAATTCTGAACCTTTGAATAACTGTAATCCCATAAAAAAGAACAACTTCTATTTGTTGAGTAAGTGCTTCACCAGGCTTACTGGTAGGAACTTTGCAAGCATTGTCTCTAAATCTCCCTTTACTGGGGGCAGCCATAACTTGGCTACTATGAGGAAATGCAAGCTCAGTATTGCCACAGCTACAGATTTTTCAAAAAATGCCACATGTGGAAGTTCAAAATGAGGCCTGCTGTAGGCTCAATGATGCCACAAGAAATAGGACATAGGACGATATACCTAACACAGCAAGGTGATGCCTTGTGTGGCCATGAGTAGATCTTTGAGAAAAGACAGCGTCACTCTGTTTTACAGGTGTGAGCCACTGTGCCTGGCCTCATATTCTCTTTATTTAAGAAGATACCTGAGGTTATGGACCTCTAGCAAAATGGACAGGTAAAGCAAGAAAGTGGAATAAAAGTGATCTAAGTGGATCTAAGAAGGAGAGCAGTGCAGGAAGGTACAAAAGACAGGTGTACAAAAAGGGAGGGAAATATGACACATGCTGCAACATATATGAACCTTGAGAACATTATGCCAAGTGAAATCAGCCAGTCACAAAAGGACATACATACTGTATGATTCCACTTCTATGCAGTACCTAGAGTTGTCAAATTCACAGAGACAGAAAGAAGAATGGTAGATGCTGGGAACTAGGGTGAGGTGGGGATGGGGAATTATTGTTTCATGGGTACAGAATTTCAGTTTTGCAAGATGAGAAGAGTTCTGGAGATGGATGGTGGTGATGGTTGCACAACAGTATGAATGTACTTAACACTATGTATGTACTGAATGTACAAGTAAAAATGGTTAAGATGATAAATGTTGTTAGGCATATTTTACCACAATTAACAAAAAGACAGCTGTGCAGCAGGCCTGAAGAGCAGCGCCCCCAAAGTGGGAGGAGCACAGAGTAGGAAGTCTCCAGAGGAAAAATGGAAATGGAAGTTTGGAATCTATTAAGGTGAGGCAAAAGACTCCAATGCCACAGTAGTAGAAAAAATTAACAAAGTATATAGAATAACAAGCAACGAACTGAAATGAGGCAATCACCAACTCCATGAAAAATAAAGGATTGTGTAAAATGTACAATCTGTCAAGGCAGATAACAATATTTGCACTGGTAATATTGTAAAAAAATGGCTTCTGATTTAACCAGAAATTGTGCTGTAACTATGCCGTGTGTTAGCAAAGCGTGGAAAGGGAAGGATGAAGAGTGTGGAAATAGGAAGAGCCAAAACCACATCTACCTTGTCAGGAAGTCAACACATTCTCTTAAAATTAAGAAATCAAGCAGTATCAGTGTATTATATTTAAACACTGAAGTAAAATATCAGATAAGGCTGGGCACAGTGGCTCAAGCCTGTAATCCCAGCACTTTGGGAGGCCGAGATGGGCGGATCACGAGGTCAGGAGATCGAGACCATCCTGGCTCATCCGGTTAAACCCCGTCTCTACTAAAAAATACAAAAACAACTAGCCAGGCGAGGTGGCGGGCGCCTGTTGTCCCAGCTACTCGGGAGGCTGAGGCAGGAGAATGGCATAAACCCGGGAGGTGGAGCTTGCAGTGAGCTGAGATCCGGCCACTGCACTCCAGCCTGGGCGACAGAGCGAGACTCCGTCTCAAAAAAAAAAAAAAAATCACATAAAATTGCTGTAGATGAAGGTGGTTGTCTTTTTGGATGGGAGCTGGAGGGTGGCAATGGGTAGGAATTTTTTCGTCTTCTCAGACTGAAACTTCATATCCTTAGGCATGAAGTCCCGTTTCCACCCCCCAATCCCCACCCCCAAGCACCTGGCATCCACTGCTGTTTTTCAGAAGCCTTGTAGACTCAAAATTACCTGCACTATTTAGGTGAAAACTAAAAGTGGATATTTTCAAAGGTGTAAGTCATGTTACTGTTTTTCCTCAGGTATACTGTCAGCCTAGAGCAAAAGTAAACTTTTAAGTGGTCTCTGCAGGGATATCTGACATTAAATGTTCATAAAGCTGGAGAAACACCTAGCAAGTTTAAAAGTTAGTGGAGCTTTTCCTGGTACAGAAACTCCTTCACAGAGTTCACACAATGCCTTTGATATACTGGTTTCTAGGTTCTTGGGATCTGAGTGTGTATGTGCATTTGCACAAATTTGGTAGTTTCAATCTGGTGTATTTGATGCTATGATAAATTATGGACAGTGAGCTATGGAAACACAGATGAGGGACAGTTCAACAGAGGGTCAGAAGATACTCCTTGGAGGAGCTGGTGATCAAGCCAGTTTTTAAGGAGAGGTTAAGCAGAGGGAGGGAGACTGGATTGTTAAGCAGGGTGCATACAAGGCATGAAGAATGGCACAGATCAGGGCATGTTTGGTAAATTTACAAGGGATTTGGTGTTGCTCAAGAAATGGAAGTCAGGGAGAAGCAGGATGAGGTGGCAAGGTGAGCAGAGGAGAGGGTCACAGAGAGTCTTAGTTTTTTCCCTGTAAGTGATATGATGCTCTCGGAGGGCGTTCAGGCAGGAGAAAGGCATGGTCAAAGCTGGGTTTGTTGTTTGTTTTGCAACAAGTTTTTCCATATATTTGCCCCATCAGGCTGAATTGTCATTAAGAAGGTATCTATTTTGCCTGTCTCCATATTACGTTTTAGTTACGAAAATTTTCAAACAAAATTAGAGAGAAGAGTATTGAAAACATAACTATATGCCCATCATCCAGATTCCATTATTAGGATTTTGCCACATTCAATTCATCTCTCTTTCTCTCTCTCCCTCCTTTTTCTGTGAAAATAATTCTTTATTATGGTAAAATATATATAAACATAAAATTTACCATTTTAATCATTTTAAGGTATACAGTTCAGTGATATTAGGTACATTCACATTGTTGTGCATCCATCACCACCATCCATATCCAGAACTTTTTCGTCTTCCCAAACTGAAACTCTGTACCCATGAAACAATAACTCCCATTGCCCCATCTCTCCAGCCTCTGGCAACTAAATAGCAACTTTGTGTCTCCATGGTTTGAAGGCATTTCATATAAATGGAATAATATAATATGTGGCCTTCTACTTAGCATAATATTTTTTAGATTAATTTTACATTGTAGTACATATTAGCATTTAGTTCCTTTTAGGTTTAAATAATATTCTATTGTATGATATACCATGCTTTGTTTATTCACTTATCAGTTGCTGGACATTTGCATTATATATACTTTTGGCTATTAATCATTATGCTATCAACATTCATGTTTAAGTTTTTGTGGAAACATAAGCTTTCAGTTTTCTTGGGTATATCCTAGAAGTGGAATTGTCTGCCTTTCTTTCTTTCTCCCTCCCCTCTCCTCTCTTCCTCTCCCTTCCCCTCCCTTCCCCTCTCTTTTCAGAGATGGGGTCTCTGTTACTCAGGCTGGTCTCAAACTCCTGGGCTCAAGTGATCATCCTGCCCAGCCTTCTACACTGCTGGGATTACAGGCAT
>NW_016815677.1:693967-710524 GCF_001698545.2 Rhinopithecus bieti | reverse complement strand
AAAAAAAAAAAAAAAAAGTTTGACATTTCTTTTGTTGAATTAATTCCCAAATATTTTCTTTTCTTTGATGCTATATAGTGGAATTATTTTAAAGTTTTATTTTGGGGTTGTTCATTTCAAGGATACAGAAATATAATTAATTTTGTATATCCTGCAAGCTTGCTGAACTTGTTAGTGTTAGTTCCAATGTTTGCATGGGGGGTGGGTTGGGGGGGTGTCTTCTTTTCCTATCTAGATATCTTTATTGCTTTTACTTACCAAATTACCCTGGACAGAACCCCCAGTATAATGTTGAATGGAAATGGCAAGAGCAGACTTCCTTGTCTTATTCCTGATCTTAAGTGCAAAGCTTTCAGTCTTTCACTATTAAGTGTTATCTGTGGGTTTTTCATAGACGTCTTTTATCAAATGGAGGAGGTTCCTTTCTAATCCTAGTTATTGAGGTTTGGTTTTGTTTTTGTTTTTAAATCATGACAGGGTGTTAGACTTTCTCAAATGCTTTTTCGGCATCCTTTGAGATTGCATAATACATTAATTGATTTCAGATGTTAAAAGACCTTGCATACTTGGGATTAATTCTACTTGGTCACAGTATACAGTCCTTTCTATATGTTGCTGGATTCAGTTTGCTACTGTTTTATTGAAGATTTCTGTGTCTGTATTCATAAAAGATACTGATCTGTAGTTTCCTTTTCCTATGATGTCTTTAGTTTTGATATCAGGGTAATACTGGCCTCATCAAATGAATTGGGATGTGTTCCCCCCTCTTCTGTTTTTTATAAGAGTTTGTGATAACTGGTATTGATTCTTATTTAAATGTTTGGTATAATTCACCAGCGAGGCCATCTGGGAATGGGCAGACTCTACCTTATTGCTATTACTGATGAGTTTGATATTACCACCTGATATGGTTTGGCTGTGACCCCACACAAATCTCATCTTGAATTTTAACTCCCACAATTCCCGTCTGTCATGGGAGGAATCTGGTAGGAGGTGATTGAATTATGGGGTAGATCTTTCCTGTGCTGTTCTCAGAATACTGAATAAGTCTCACAAGATTGGATGGTTTTAAAAACAGGAGTCTCCCTGCACAAGCTCTCTTTGCCTGCCACCATAAGATGTGACTTACTCCTCCTTGCCTTCCGCCATGATTGTGAGGCCTCCCCTGCCATGTGGAACTGTAAGCCCATTAAACCTCTTTTTCTTCCCAGTCTTGGATATGTCTTTATCAACAGCATGAAAATGGACTAATACACAACCTCATGAGACCTTGTGCCAGTTATCAATGTATTGTCTCTCAGGTCCAAATTCATCCTTCACTGCCTGCTCTGAGAAAATGGATCTGAGCCTTACATTTTTTTTCCCTTTATTCTCTTTTGTGATGATATGCTTTATAGGTAGAAGGCCCTGAAGAGCCATTTCAGGAGGAATGGGTTTTGCTTCCTGGTCTCATTGTGCTCACTGGCACACTTCTGCAGCATAGCACCTTCTCCAGCATCTGTTCCTGCTTTGATTGGTGGCCACAAACACTTAGCAGCCAGCAATATTCTTTAGCACCCTATTGGGCAGTTTTATAGCAGAGGCTTCCAGGAGACTCCTCCCCATGAATACGTTTCCTCAGCAACCTAAAAGTGTCAGAAAATTCTAGAGGGTGGATTTATGGGAAGTTCCACTGGCAGATTCCCAATGACTTCTTGCCATTTAATGAGCCATAGCCGTACTCTCTTCAAAAGGGTCTCAGTCAGCCCTGGCTGGAGGCGAGAGGCTCCTCCTTGGGAACTCTATCACAGCATTAGAGTAGCAGCTGTTCCTTATATCTGCTATTGCTATACTCTTTAAAGCTCTCTTGTTCTTATTAGCCGGTGCTTCATTATTCCAATACCCTGTTATAGCTAATAATTCCTCATATATTAAACTGTCTCTATTCAAATGAGCATGGTTTGTCTCCTGATTAGACTTTGACTGATAAAGATGTATCAAGCTTTTCCATGGATCCATCTATGCCTGGTCCTTGTATATAGAAAGCATTCAATGAATATAGTCCCTTAATAGCATCATGACACACAGTTTTCTTATGTAGTTGTCACAATTTCAGGCCCTTTCATCCTTATATTTATTGAGGAGTTACTGTCTGTGCTCAGGAATCTTACTGTGTGGCAGGAGATAAGAGGAGAGAATCAGTAGCTAGAAGAATACAACAGCTAAAGTGGCCTTGGTGAATAGTCCAGAATGATATAAAAAAAAAAACTTAGAGCACTAAAAAAAATTGCATGAGATGACACTGCAGAGATAAGCTAGAGTCAGATGATGACAGGCCTTGACTTCTATTGGGAAAGACGGTCTGCCGTGGCCTTGAGCATCTCTGCATGTGCTTGCTAAGTATGCCAAACACAAGGCCTAACTTTCCCCTAATACTGAACCATTTCTAGCTCGTCACATTGGCATTCAAGTAGGTTAAGATGACCATAGCATAACTACCATGCAACAGCTCACTCCCTCAGGGAAGGAGGCTGGTTTGTTTGCCACTTGCTACAAAAGATGCTAGGCCCTTGGCCCTGAATCCCTCAGTTGTGGTGCAAATTGCTGCATGTGCAACCACTGTCCGGGCCCATTGCATTTACTCCATAGGACTTGAGGACAGGCCAACCAGTGCTATACCATGCTGATACTTCCACTGTATGCTGTATTGAATAATAAATTTCTTCATCTGATCCACCAAATTTCATCTACATTGGTACCAATGGACTTGTGGCAGGTGAACCTGCTTTCTTGCTTAGTCATCTCCTTTGTAGTCTTGCTATTTCTTGCTATTCTCAGGAGGTTGGGGCTCTTCTCTAACAAAGGGTGCCATGACACAGGCACACACACACACTACAAAATGAAAATAAACATGAACTAGAAAGATGTTTCCTTACTTGAGAAATGCAGATAAATGTCAAAGCTGTTGAAAACCAGAAAACCATGTAATTTTGAGTATTTAAAATCAGTCCTGTATTGTGATACACCAAGACCAAACTTGAATGTTATTCCACATAGGAATCTAACCAACAGAATGTAGTTCAGATTTGGGGAATGATGGTGAGGAAACTATATTTTATGGAATTGCTAACACATTTAAAACAGTAGTTGGTAAGAAAAAGTGTGTTCTGGGCTGGAAGTGGCAGCTCACGCCTGTAATCCCAGTACTTTCGGAGGCTGAGGTGGGCAGATCACCTGAGGTCAGGAGTTCAAGACCAGGCTGACCAATGTGGCAAAACCCCATCTCTACTAAAAATACAAAAATTTAGCCAGGTGTGGTGGTGCATGCCTGTAGTCCCAACTACTTGGGAGGCTGAGGCAGGAGAATTGCTTGAACCCGGGAGGCGGAGGTTGCAGTGAACCAAGATTGCATCACTGCACTCCAGCCTGGGCAACAGACCAGGACTCCATCTCAAAAAAAACAAAAGTGTTCTTTTACTTTTTACAATAAATCCTGTTTGAGAAGTTATGATCCTTGTGTAAAAACATCTGTAGCAAGTAGTCTCTCATTTGTGCAGTGGTAACTGTGGGCATTTATGTTTTTAGATTAAATCCTGTATTTGAGTAAAGATGTTAACAATACTTGCATGGACTTTTATGGTTAATTTCAGTATGTAAATTAGCATGTAGTTCATTTATAATTTTAGAAACTAGTAAACTAAAAAAAAAGTTCACTCAAATTATCACTTCCTTTGTAACACCTATCCTGACCCCTGCCTTCCTTCCTTGTAGAGGTAACTATTTCATCCTCTGTACCCTCAGGGCTGACACTCTATTCAGGTTGTTGCATCCACCTTAACACTTGCTATCTTCATGTGGAGACAGTGAACTCCCCCAAGGGCAGGGACCAGGACTCAGCCGCCTCCCCAGCTCAATTCCTGGCTGAAAGCAAATACTCAACTAGTGTTGTTGGTTAAAAGGAACACATGCCCAACCTCACCAGTCCGTAAAGAAAAGCAACCGTGAGATGCCACCTTTCCAACTTCTAAACTAACAAAGATTAGTTATAAAGAGGAAGTTCTGGGAGGAGTCCAGAAAGCTACATTCTGGTCCAACCTTTCCAAAGGTCAATTTGGCAATTTCCCCAAGTGTCATACTAATGTTGTGTAACCCCAAATTCAGGCTCATGTACCTGATGCAGAGCTGAAGCCAAACACTAAGACACAGGTGCTTGGAGATAGAGAAAGGATTGTTCAATTGGGCCAAAGCAAGAAGGCAGAAGAGAAAGATCTCTCAACTGTAGCTTAACAAAGAGATGACAGCAGGCGTTTTTATGGGGTAGGGTGTAAAGGAGGGAGAGTTGCCGGGAAGATAGGGGAAAAGTCTGTGCCTCTACAGTCGCAGATAAAACTTTGAGCAACCAGACTTATAGGTGCCAGCAGCTGGTCGAAAAGTCCTTAATGGCATTCATTCCTTCTGCAAAATATTTTCATGATCCTGAAAGTTCTCTCTCCTGCTAGACAAAGAAACAGGACATCAGCAGTTTATAATTATATTGTGGGAACAAGAGATATTGGGCAAAACGCGAGCGCTTTCTATGTGCATGCAAGCAAGGGCCTGATCAGAATTTTCACTATGGCCGGGTGCGGTGGCTCAGGTCTGGAATTCCAGCACTTTGGGAGGCCAAGGCCTGAAGATCATTTTGAGGTCAGGAGTTCGAGACCAGCCTGGCCAACATGGTGAAACCCCGACTTTACTCAAAATACAAAAATTAGCCAGCCGCGGTGGTGCGTGCCTGTTATCCTAGCTACTTGGGAAGTTGAGCCAAGAGAATCACTTGAACTTGGGAGGTGGAGGTTGCAGTAAGCCGAGATCATACCACTGCACTCCACTCTGAGCGGCAGAGCGAGACTTGGCCTCAAAAAACAAAGCAAAACAGAAAAAAACAAAAACAAAAACAAAAAAACACCAAACGGAATTTTCAATACTTCAGTTACTAAAAATGCCAGAGTACTTAAATCTCAAGGGGCCTGGTTACACTCCCAATGGGGAGACGTAGGCCAGAGGCACTGGAAAGGTGAGCAGTGCTTTGGCTGGAAACCGTAAGCCTCTGACAGAGAACGGGCATAATCTACCTCGCGATCGGCAAGGAAACACACGGGCCGGCAGAGGGCAAATCGCACACGCCGCCTGCACCGGGCTCCGGCCTCCTCCGCATTCTACAGTCGTTGCACTTTTCCCACTTTTATAACCAAGAGAGGAAGTACGCGCTGCTCGAAAACGCGAACCGCGCATGGGACCCTAGGACCGACTCGCGCGCCCTCGACGACTTGAAACCGGGTTCCAGACACTCGTTCGCGCCCTAGGGCTCCCGTCACCCAGGTCCGGGTGCTCACTCTCGCCAGGGCGCAAGACCGCGAGGTGGCGAAGCACCTACTTGGCTGCGCGCGACGTGGCGGGCATGCTGCAGTCCCGCGCGCCCCACCCGCTCTGGGCATGTCAGGGTAGGCGGTGTTCAAGAGTGGAGCCCCGCCCAGCCACCGCCTTCGGGTCCTGAGAAGACTCTCCTCCCGGCCTCCCTGTTTCAGCTGTTGACCTGCAAGAGAGCTACACCGCTCGCCAGGTATGGTCCCCTCAGGGTAGTGGGCCTCATAGGGCTCTGCCGCCAGATCTGGGCCAAGTTTCTTCTAGAGACTTCACTACCGACATGGGGTGTATGAAGGACAGTCCAGAGAACATTTCCCGACCTGCCTGTTTGCCTGGCCTGAATGTGAGGTCCTTGAGCGCCCTTGAGCCATGGCCTTGGGCCTGCCAAGATTGAGGCAGGCGTGGTCACCGAATACTTCTGGAGTGGGGAAGATGGCACAATTTACACTGTCCCTGCCACAGGAGCTCCCACTTTTGCCGGGGAAACTAACCTGGAGGTGGGAGCTCCTTTTATTTGTTGGCCTTTTATTATACCCAGGGGAAAATGGTTTGCCAAATTTGGAGGGTGTGTTAGAAATGATCTGTCTTAATCATCCTAAAAAATCTAAAAATTCGGCTGGGCATGGTTGCTCATGCCTGTAATCCCAGTACTTTGGGAGGCCAAAGTGGGCCGATCACTTGAGGTCAGGCGTTCAAGACCAGCCTGGCCAGCATGGTGAAACGCTGTCTCTACTAAAAACACAAAAATTAGCCAGGTGTGGTGGTGCACTCCTGTAATCCTAGCTACTTGGGAGCTTGAGGTAGGAGAATCGCTTAAATCTGGGAGCCAGAGGTTGCAGTGAGCCAAGATGGTGCCACTACAGTCCAGCCTGGGTGACAGAGCAAGACTCCATCTAAAAATATATATATTTATATACATATTTTATATATTTTATATATTGTGTGTATATATATATATATATTACATTGGAAGCAGGTGCCTCAAAGAGGTGAGCAGCAGAAAGGGAGGGCAGTTAAAGGCCATCAGTCAGTCACAGCCTCCCAGACCCTGGGAACTCTACCACTGCTGGAGAATCTGATCAAGCACTAATTGAAGGTTCCAGTTGACAGAGAAAACGGTGATTTCAAATAAGAACCTCAAAAGTCAGATGACTGGAAGCTCTATGGATTTGGAATTCAACTGCTTCTTATGTGGGCAACTAAGTGTGCTCCAGGGAAATTTGAGTTACTTATATTCCAGGCCATGTAGGGCTATCGCAAGCATGTGAAATATGTGTATTTGCAGGGGGAAAAAGTCTAGGGAGAAATACACACCAAAGGAATACATTCGTTCATTCATCAGGCATTACCTATTTCATGCCACACCTTGGGCTCTAAAGAATCAGAACTACCACGTAGCAAGGGAGAAAAACGGGCAAGAATAAAACATCGTTTTTTTCCTTATTTTATTTTTCTCTGTGTTTTCTAAATGTGACTAGATCTCTAACAACTAAGAAGGTTTTATTTATTTTGAAAAAAAGTACTTTCCCTGTTAAAAGGTGAGCCACTCTTCTGAGGGCAGAGTCAGAAAGAAGGGTGCATAAGCCCACCTAGCGTCCGATTTCCTTTTTTCTTTCTTTCTTTTTTGTTTGTTTGTTTGTTTAACAGGGTCTCACTCTGTCCTCCATAGTGGAGTGCAGTGGCGCCACCTCGGCTCACCGCAACCTCCGCCTCCTAGGTTCAAGTGATTCTCCTGCCTCAGCCTCCCGAGTAGCTGGGATTACAGGTGCATGCCATCACGCCCGGCTAATTTTTGTATTTTTAGTAGAGACGGTTTCACCATGGTGGCCAGGCTGGTCTTGAACTCCTGACCTCAAATGATCCACCCGCCTCGGCCTCCCAAACTGCTGAGATTACAGGCGTGAGCCACCGCGCCCGGCCCCAGCATCCAGTTTTCAAAGGCCCTCTGCTCAGCTTCCAGAGATCCCAGGAAACTCTAAGTGGGAGCATCTCGTATCCCCACGATGCGACCGGTCACAAAACACGCGACCCGAGACACTGAAAGTGGAGGCTTCTTGATGGATCAAGTTGCGCAGTTCTCATACCGACCCGCGGCCAGGCTGTAAGATAGGTGGTCGGCTACAGACACAATCACAGCCACCTTGGACAAGGACCCGTGAGCTGACCGCCATTAAGCTTCATAAACTGGTCCAAATCCAATGGATCGCTACTGCCGGAAACGGAAAGTCCTCAAGGGCGGGTTTTGGAAGCAGAGCGGAAGCGGAAGGAGGGTACCGGAAACGGTGTTTGGTGGCGCCCGCGATGGCCGAACCTGTGTCTGTTGCAGCTGAGTATCTCGCGGGCAGCAGGGCGCGCGCTGCACGCACAGTACTAGGCCAGGTGGTGCTCCCGGGTGAGGAGCTGCTCCTGCCGGAGCAGGAGGACGCGGAAGGCCCTGGCGGTGCGGGAGAGCGACCGTTGAGCCTGAATGCTGGAGCGCGCTCGCGGGTGCGCGTTGTATGCGGCCCGGGCTTGCGGCGCTGTGGGGACCGCCTGCTGGTCACCAAGTGCGGCCGCCTCCGTCACAAGGAGCCCGGCAGTGGCTACGGCGGCGGTGTTTACTGGGTGGACTCTCAGCAGAAGCGGGTGAGCTAGGACTCCGGAGGGGTGGTGCGGCCGTGAGAGTGATAGCCCTGGTTTGAGAAGACCTCCCAAAAGAAGAAGGGATGGGATCCTGAGGCCCTCTGTTGTTTAGGCAAACCTAGAGCCACCGTAGTCTTGTGCCCACTTATGTCCTTTAGAGGGACCGTGAACAATAGGAACATAGCCTGAGAAGGGCGACCAGGAGAGAAAAACGTTTGGAGACCGTGAGTCATGATTATAGTCTTCAAAACCCCAAAAGTCAGGGAGCAGCAGGCTTGCCCATTGAAGTCTCAGAGGGCAGGACCAGGCTCAATGAGTGGATGTCATAGGGAGTTAATTTCTCCTAGAACAGGTAAGAACTTTCGTATAGAAAAAATTGTCTAACTATGGAATGGGCTTCCTTGGTTGTAAGGATTCCTTTGCCACTGAACTTATGCCACAAAGCTAGGGACTTACTGGTTGGGGTGCCGAAGAGATAATGGGGTTTGGACTCAATTAACATAGACTACCAGAAGCTGCACACCTGACACTTTATGATGTGATTTTCTTTTACCGACAGTGGCATATGATCAGATTTCTTTCTCTTTAATGACACTAAAGTAACCACGAAGGACTTGCTGAAGGTATCTTCCAATGATATCTTGTCATTTATGGCTGTTTTCTCATTCTATTTCCTTTTGTAGTATGTTCCAGTGAAAGGAGACCACGTGATTGGCATAGTGACAGCTAAATCTGGAGATATATTCAAAGTTGATGTTGGAGGGAGTGAGCCAGCTTCTTTGTCTTACTTGTCATTTGAAGGTGCAACTAAAAGAAACAGACCAAATGTGCAGGTAATTATGGGAGCCTTTGGTTTCAAAGTAAGAAACATCCATTCCCTAGAACACTCAGATATCCAGAAGGCTACCTGAATTGTCTCCAAAGCATGACCTAGATCTTTGAGCATGTATATAATTGCCCCAGGCTCCAAGAGCTTCTTCAGATGCTGCAGGATCAGAGCCACAATTTTTTTTTTTTTTAACATTTACAATTTATTTTACATTGGCTACATTTGTTCTTGGGATGTTTCATTTCTACTGAGTTGAAAGGTTGTATCTGTCATCACCGTAATTTGTTATGTCCATATCCTTGGGACAAGGATGTCAGCTGTAGGCTTAGAGGAGAGACAGGTGGTGCAAATTGACATTATCAGCTATCCATCCCTCCTGGCTGTAGCTCCTAGGAGCTGATAGAGGAGTAATACTGTTACCTTAGGTTTTCAGGTTGGGCTTTTCAGGTAGCATAGCCACATGCCTCTTGTCTATCCAGCCCGAAATTTAGTGATTTCTTTGCCTCTTCTCGTTTACTTCTCATGCAAATTTATTTGCTTAATCCTATTTTATCCTATTTGATTCTGTCTCTGATTTTTGGCATGTCCATCCCTTTATCTCCACTTTGCAAGTTCAGGCTTTAGCTCCCTCTTGACTGGTCTCAGTCACTTCTTCATTAATCCTTGCCTCCATGCTTTTACCTCACCATCCAGGGTTTTGAGAGCTGACATCCTAACACGGTTACTTTCTCGAAAAGGAAAAACAAGATTCTCCAAAATCCACAGAATTCCTTGGCATTACACTCCAGGTGTCTTTCCTCATCCCTAATTATATCCTTCATACAGCCACACTCGAATCACACCAAACGCCATTAGACTCAATTTCCTGCCCTTATTCCTTTGCACATACTGTTCCCTCTGTCTTGATTGCACTATCCCTTCGCAGCCTGTGGAACACATTCTCATCCTTTGAGACCTAGGCTAAACACGACCACCTCTGTAAAGCCATCCCCAGTTGTGACTTTTCTCATATTTTTGCTCTAGCACTTACTGGATTTAGCCTCGACTGAGGTTTGTGTATATGTACCTCCCCACTGCCCTCCAAGACCAAATGCTTCTGAAAAGCAGAGAATGTTTTGTTCCTCTCTAGTTTACATAGTCACCAACAAACAGTGGGTACTTAATATGTTTTGTTGAGTGAACAGAATTGAGTTCACTCTCCATTTCCTCAGTTTCATCCCTTTGAAGTTTAGCTCTATGAGGTTTTTAAGTAAATCTTGCAGGGAGAAGTGTCAGTGAATTATTGTTTTGCTTTGCTTTGAATACTTTGTATGCCGGAGTTCCTCTCTCTGTAAATCTGTAATTCTCTAGGGTAGTACCACCTAACATAACTTTCCACAGTGATGCTGTTTTGTATCTGCACTGATTAGTATGGTAGCCACTAGCTGTTGAGCACTTGAAATGTGGCTAATGCAACTCAGGAAATTAATTTTAAATATCTAATTTTAATTAATTTAAATGTAAGTTTAAACAATTGGCTACCTACCATATTGGACAGTGCAATCCTAGAGGTGTTCTCTGGCCTTGAGATGGCTCCTCGTCTGTGATTTCCTGGTTGGTGAAAGGGAATGATACATGTGTTCCTTTTTTTCCCCAAGACTCAACTTCAAAGTGACTGTGGGAATCCTGTAGTACAGTCAGTCCCTTAGCCACAGAACTGTAGGTGGCTGGCATTGATGCCTGTGAGAAAGAACCAATAGCAGCACCTGTAGAGTAGTTTGCTGAGAGGAAATGAACTGGTTTTTAATATCATTGTAGGTTGGAGATCTCATCTATGGCCAATTTGTGGTTGCTAATAAAGACATGGAACCAGAGATGGTCTGTATTGACAGCTGTGGACGAGCCAATGGAATGGGTGTCATTGGACAGGATGGTCTGCTTTTTAAAGTGACTCTGGGCTTAATTAGAAAGTAAGTCCTGATGTCTGCTGCCTTGCCTGCCTTCTTTTATAATTATACATTCTTGGAAAGTTGGTTAATCTCCAGGATTCAGATTATTTGTAACATTTAAATTTCTCCTCAAAGTTAAAAATCAATATCCATTGTAACACATTTGGAAACTCATGAATTTAATCCTGTCTTCTTGGAAACATCAAATTCAGATGTGTTTGGCTGTGTAGCTTCTGGTGGGCTAATACTTCATGCTCTAAGCTCTTACTCTGTATTCATGTCTTCCCTCCCAGGCCTGTTCCTTAGTTGACTCAGCCCAAATGTGAAAACTGGCCTTTGCCCTGTTCTGAGTCACTTGAATATAGATGCAGTCTGCAGTTGTACAGAATTATCAAATTTTCTAATTATGGGGTCACACGCAGCTTAGATCGTGATGTTCAAGGTTATGTAGCCATTCACAGAAGGCTTCTGACACTTGGTCCTGGTAAGTTTAATAGTTCCCACTGAGGCAGATTCTCTTTTTGGTGTTTAGAAATTTACCCACCCAAAGCTGTGCCATATTCAGGGGCTTTACTCCTAGAGCCTATGAAGTTCAGAGCTATCTTGTATGCCTCTCCTTGCTACATATCCTAAAGATCTGGAGAATTAAGTTTGGACATCAGAGAAGCATGCTATTAACCAAGAAACATGTTATTAACCAAGCACCACCCTTACGGTTTGAAAGAGCCAATGTTCCTCTCCAAGTACTGAATTTAATGCAAGAGAATAATACGGTCAGGAAAGTAAGTTTAAAGTGTCTTTTAGCACTGTAGGTAACAAAAAAAAGTTATGATTCTCAGTCTAGAATTAAAGTGCTCTAACAATCTAGTGCAATGACTTTTACATTTTTTGCAAAGTTGGTAACCTAGAGAGTTTGACTTCTTCGTAAGGGATAGCCCACCTCTGTGATCTCTGATACACCTTTGAACATTGTGAAGTTTCTTGGAAGGAGGCAGCAAATGTCATGTGCCTTGTTCTTGTTGAACAACTATGGAGAACTCAGAAAAGGAATCACATTCTAAAGGAGACTCCGGACACACTTTCGCCGCTTTATTAAATTTCATTTCCTTTTCTCTTCCCACTAGGCTATTAGCTCCAGACTGTGAAATCATACAGGAAGTGGGGAAACTCTATCCACTGGAGATAGTATTTGGAATGAATGGAAGAATATGGGTTAAGGCAAAAACCATCCAGCAGACTTTAATTTTGGCAAACATTTTAGAAGCTTGTGAACACATGACGTCAGATCAAAGAAAACAGATCTTCTCCAGATTGGCAGAAAGTTGATATAGGTGGACTTTTTTACAGGTCAGTAAAAAAGTCTATAGCATCTATAGCAAAAAACTATAGATTTCCTGGGGAATACTTTTTTCAGGTGAACCTCTCCCCATTTAAATACTCAGAAGATAAGGTGTGAATGTATGTATTATCAGAGTCCTAAAGTATTTTTATAAAAGTTACTGGTTTTCACCCACGCTTTAAAGAGAAAATCATTGCAAAATCATATTTTTTGTTTCTGTACAATAAAGTTTACTAAAAAACAGTATTATGGTTTATTTGGAGTTAACTCCCTTAGTATTGCTACAGCTTCCATAATTAACTGGAAGTCAGCAGTAAAATAATTTTCTGATTATAATAGTAAGCCAGGTTCACCAGAGGAAATGCAGACTACATGAAAAGTATAAAGCAGCAAAATGTCACCTGTAGTCCCATTATTCAGGGGGTGAGTATGTAACAATGAAATACTGTGTGTTTTCCATTTACCAAGTATTGTGTTTTGCATGAACTCCTTTATTCTTACTAACTGCAGAAGACACTTATCCTCATAATTGAAACGGAGGCACAGAATTTAACTTGGCCTACATTCTCTGTATGTTCATCAAATTGAAATTATATTATAGCTTATATACTACTTTGTAATATACTTTTGTCTACTTCAAACAGCGTGATACATTTCACAACTTCCATTAAAAATTCATTAGTCACATATTTCATGTTATAGGGTATTTTGATGTAGTATATTTGATGTATTTTGATATAGTTTATTATTATATAAATAATGAGGATTTCTGAATCTGGCCAAGTCCTATTTTGCTAAAATCATTTCCTAGGAGCTAAGCATAGAAAACTCTTCTATGCTATTTAGTATATTAACCAAAACCTTTAAAGGTAAAAAGACTTCCAGGCGATCCACATCAGTGATTCTTGGTTTCTAGACCTCTTTGAGAATATGTGAGATACAGATCCCCTGAAGCCTATCCATAGAAAGTCCTTTTTGGATGAAAGAGATTATAGAACTCATTGTTTATATGTTGATGAAGACCAAGGAGCTTTATGTGTTCCTAATGATGTTTTCTGAGGACTAGGCAGTTTTACTTCAATAGCTTTTAGGGCTACAAGTGGTTTTGGGTTACGTGGATGAATTGTATAGTGGTGAAGTCTGAGGTGTACCAGTCACCTGAGTACTATATATTGTACCCAGTATGTCGTTTTTTTTATCCTTCCCCTTCCCCCTTCTGGGTGTCTCTGTGTGCTTACCTGTAGCTTAGCTCCCACTTACAGGTGAGAACATTTGGTATTCGGTTTTCCATTCTTGAGTTACTTCACTAAGAACAGCTTCTAATACTATCCAGGTTGCTGCAAGACACTTGGTTCTTTTTTATAGCTGAGTAATATTCCATAGGAGATACATATATATATATATATATACCACATTTTATCCATTCATTGGTTGATAGGTACTTAGGTTGGTCGCATAACTTTTATGATGAACTGTCTGGCCAGTTTTTAAATAAAGATACTGGTGTAATTTATTAGGTGATCACAGTTCCTTAGGAATTAAATTGTGAAGGGGAGGGGACAGAGCAGAGAAGTAATCTTTTGGTTCTTTTGAGTTATTGAATGCATTTCCTGAATTTGCTAGCTGCTTAACTAGCAAGTTAACTAACCCAAACTGTCAGAGTAACTGAAGCAAATAGGTCCAACTGGGACATAAGGAACATGAGATTTGTGTAATAAGCAGGTTATCTAACATGCTCATGTGTCAAAATGTAACACTTTCTAGCCATTTTCAAGACAGACTTTTATCAATACTGTGTTTGCTTTACAATTTAATCTGTTACAAATATATATGAAGAATCTAATTGGTACCAGGCTCAGAGAGGATAGAAAGATAGCTACACAGATCTGTCCTGTTAGGATCCTGCCATTAGGAAGAGAAGTCCTCCATGTACATACTCCACAGGGTAAGAGCCACAGGAGGGAACAAAATGCTATGGGGACTCAGTAGGGATAGGTCAGAACAGGCTGGATCCTGCAAAGCTTATTACAGAGCTGGGAGACAATGAGCATGATCAGACAAGGCTGGAGAAAGTCATCCAATTTTAAAACTAGCCGGGCGAGGTGGCGGGCGCCTGTAGTCCCAGCTACTTGGGAGGCTGAGGCGGAAGAATGGCGCAAACCCGAGAGGCGGAGCTTGCAGTGAGCTGAGATCCGGCCACTGCACTCCAGTCCGGGCGACAGAGCGAGACTCCGCCTCAAAAAAAAAAAAAAAAAAAAAGAAAGTCATCCAATTTTATGATGCCAGTTTAGTGAATATTAAACTCTTGATATAACCATTTAAACAATTTCAAGAGGTCTCTCACAAATAGATATACAACAGTTCAGTTAGCCCATCCAAAGCCATGTGGTTTTGAGGCTAATTCCTTGTTACATAAAATTTTTTTTTCTTCTTGAGACAGTCTTGCTCTGTCGCCCAGGCTGGAGTGCAGTGGCACGATCTCGGCTCACTGCAACCTCCGCCTCGCAGGTTCAAGTGATTCTCCTACCTCAGCCTCCCGAGTAGCTAAGACTACAGGCACACGCCACCGTGCCCAGCTAATTTTTGCATTTTTAGTAGAGACGGTAGTTTCACCACATTGGCCAGGCTGGTCTGGAACTCCTGACCTTGTGATCTGCCCGCCTTAGCCTCCCAAAGTGCTGGGATTACAGGCCTGAGCCACTGCGCTCACCACATTAACTTGTTATTACTTATCTGAGCACTTGCTGTGAGCCAGGCACTATGGGAAATTAAAAAGCATTAAATGTGGTCCCGGACATTAGCTTACTATGAAGCTCTGAGAAGATGTCATGCAAAGGCAATTATGTGCCACTGCCACCCTCTGCCCTGCTCTTTGGTCAAAGTAACTCCAGCACCTCACTCCTGCAGCTGCAATTTTTTTTTTTTTGAAATGGAGTCTTGCTGTGTCACTCTTGTCACCCAGGCTGGAATGTAGTGGCGAAATCTTGGCTCACTGCAACCTCCACCTCCCGAGTTCAAGTGATTCTCCCACCTCAGCCTCCCAAGTAGCTGGGACTACAGGTGCATGCCATCACACCTGGCTAATTTTTGTATTTCCAGTAGAGACAGGTTTCACCATGTTGGCCATGCTGGTCTTGAACTCCTGACCTCAGGTGATCTGCCCACCTCGGTCTACCAAAGTGTTGGCATTAAGGCGTGAGCCACCACGCCTGGCCACGCACCTGCAATCTTAGGCCCATCATTCCACTGAATTCCGAAGAACATAGCCTTTTCCTGAAGTAACTCCTTTCTTCAATGCTTCAGGCCAGTTGCGAGTCTCTAAGTAAGTCGACAGGATATCAAACACTGTTAGAGAGTAAACAGAAAACACAGTGACCACACAGAGGAAAAAAAGGATGAGTAAATGAAATGAAAAGGATGTTCTGTAATATTTCATTGAACCTATTCTGCACCATATGTGGTACTAAGGTCCTGTGGAGAGAGAGGCAAGGACACAAGCTCTGCTTACTCTCAAGGACCTCAACCTACTCTGAAAGATACAGGCCTGTAGGGAGTAACAGAAAGGAACACAGTAAAATGGGAACACAGAAGGGCCCTGCCATGGCCTGGGATGGGGAAGGAAGCCAAGATGTTCCTGAACTGAACCCTGAAGATCAAACAGGAATTCAATGGTCAGTGAGAGGTTAAAAGCAGGGCATTCTAGGTCAAGGGGACAATTTCTTTCTTTTCTTCATCTCCTCCTCCTCCTCATCCTCCTTCTTCTTTCTCTCTCTCTCTCTCTCCCTCCCACCCCTTCCCTCTCTCTCTCTCTCTCTCTTTTTTTGAGGCGGAGTTGTGCTCTTTTTGCTCAGGCTGGAGTGCAATGGCACGATCTCAGCTCACCACAACCTCCGCCTCCCAGGTTCAAGCACTTCTCCTGCCTCAGCTTCCCAAGTAGCTGGGATTACAGGCATGTGCCATTACACCTGGCTAATTTTGTATTTTTAGTAGAGACAGGGTTTCTCCACATTGGTCAGGGTGGTCTCGACCTCCCAACCTCAGGTGAACTGCCTGCCTCATCCTCCCAAAGTGCTGGGATTACAGGCATCAGCCACCGCACCCAGCTTTTTTTGTTTTTGTTTTTGAGACAGTATCACTCTGTCACCCAGGCTGGAGTGCAGTGGCGTTATCTTGGCTCACTGCAACCTCCACCTCCCAGGTTCAAGCGGTTCTCATGCCTCAGCCTCCAGAGTAGCTGGGATTACAGGCGCGTGCCACCATGCCTGACTAATTTTTTTTTTTTTTTTTTGAGGCGGAGTCTCGCTCTGTCGCCCAGGCTGGAGTGCAGTGGCCGGATCTCAGCTCACTGCAAGCTCCGCCTCCCAGGTTTACGCCATTCTCCTGCCTCAGCCTCCCAAGTAGCTGGGACTACAGGCGCCCGCCACCTCACCCGGCTAGTTTTTGTATTTTTTAGT
>NW_016815677.1:639343-689952 GCF_001698545.2 Rhinopithecus bieti | reverse complement strand
GGCCTGCCTGACTAATTTTTGTATTTTAGTAGAGATGGGATTTCACCATGTTGGCCAGGCTGGTTTCAAACTCCTAACCTCAGGTGATCCGCCCACCTCAGCCTCCCAAAGTGCTAGGATTAAAGGCGTGAGCCACTGCGCCTGGCCAAGGGGACAATTTCAACTATCTTTAACATAGTTGGTGACAAGGAAGAAAACAAAGAATGCCCCTTGGTGGCCAGAATATGTGTCACGAAGTGCATGGAATAAAGTCCAAGCACATCAGTCACAGAGGAGACTGACTCAAAGGCCACTTAAACACAGTGCAAAGCAGCAGCACCAGAACTCACACATGCTGGATGGGGGCTGTGTAAGAAGTACCTTGATTGATGGCCAGGATCTCTGAATGATAGTTTTTCCCATTCTGGTTTCTGACCATGTATTCCTGGATTGGCAAGCGTGCGGTCTTGACAGAGTACTCCCAGGCCTTTTGAAATGTCACCTTCTGTAAATACAGTTAAATCTTTTCTTATAAAATTATCCATGAGTATATTCTCAATGTAATACAGCTTTAAAAATAAGTACGCTATTGTGGAATGGAAGAAACTGCAGATAATGAGTTAACTGTCTCAAGAGCTTATGTGACAGTATCTTACTTTTGGGGGGTCACTTATCCACAGTCCTCCACTCACTACCACTTAGAACCAAGAGGGAAATAAGCAAAAGAGGCACATCTGCAGCTACAGCAGACATCAAAAGGCCCAAGAAGTCAAATCAATCAGAGCCCATTCTGAGCCCTAACTCAGTAAGACCCAATTCTGGATGTCTGGAACTTCCAGCTCATTGCCAAAAGGCAGCATCAAGAGAAAAGGCAGACAAGATTCAAGACAGGTGCACCACCGCAACAAGTGGCATTAAGGTGTGAGAACAGACAGCCCAATTAAAAGAAAGGGGCCAGGTGCAGTGGCTCACACAACACTTTGAGGCCAAGGCCAGAGGACTGCTTGAGCCCAGGAGTTCAAGACCAGCCAGGGCAACATAGGGAGACCCTGTCTCTACAAAAAAAAAAAAAAATTAACAGAGTGTGCTGGTGTGTGCCTGTAGTCCCAGCTATTCTGGAGGCTGAAGTTGGACAATCACTTGAGCCTGGGACATGTCAAGGCTGCAATGAGCTGTAATTACACCACTGCACTCCAGCCTGGGTAACAGAGGAGACCCTGTCTCAAAAGGAAGGGCTCTGAAAACTGCAAAAAGGAGTCACAACAAGTCCATCAACTTGAGGCCATTTAGTGGCAAAATACAGAAACTGATGTCCCTTTATAACATGTTCCTCAGTCATGAAGTCCCTCAGACTGAGTCTTGACTCAGTCAAATTACATTGCTGCCTTGTAAGAAGCACAGGAAAGATTTTCCACCTAAGATTTCAGGATTAAAGAGAAAGGTTCAGATTACTGGGATAATTAACATGCCAAGGCTTGGAAGCGGTCTCAATAGTGAACTATCTTACTCTAACCACCCATCCAATGTCTGTCTATTCTCTATGACTTCTCCTCCAAGAGGCCATGTGGCCACTCAGTGAACAGCTCTTGTGACAGGGAGTTCATGAATCCTGGGACAACCCACCCAACTTTGATAGTACCAGCTGATAAGAAATTCTTATTGATCTTGAGCCAAATTCTCTGTTTTCTCTGAGACTTCCACTCATTCATCCTAGGTCTGTTCCCCCAAGGCCAGACTATGCAAGTAAGATGGCCATTCACAAACCTGAAGGCAGTGATCATGCCCCTAGGAATCCTCTGGTCTCCAGATTGTAGCCTCAGTTCTGTCAACTCTTCTTTGACTATGACTTAGTTTCAAGTCCCTCCATCATTCAGGGCAAGTTCTTCTGAACTTGTTCTAAGCTAGTCAATATCATTTTGTTTACAGTCCCATAACTGACTGGCCATTATGAGTGTGGTCTAACCAGGTAGAATAGAGTGAAGTGGACCTAATACCTTTTTGGTGCTGACACCTGCCTCTCACTCACATGAAACAAAATTTTAAGAGAGAACTTCCAAAAATGTTTTAAGAGATGCAACTCTGATAAGACAAGGACTTAACTGAAAGGATAAAACTCCTTTGCATATATGAGCTATGATACGTTTTATAAAAAGTCATTCCTTTATCATCACTTTGAACTAGAGTACAGAATTCAAAATTAGTAGGATATTTGGGTGTTGCCCTAGAAGAGCTTACAATTTAGTTTATGTTCTTTGCACAATGATTCATAATAAAATGAATCTCCTTGAAGAAATGTTGTTCTTAGCTTATTTCTGTGAAGAAGCCAAACTCCAATAACAACCAAAAAGTTCTAAACATCTCACGAATCTTCCAGTTATTTTTCAGTTTACAGGTGGACAGATAACACAACATGTTAAAACTGCACATCTATAAGTCATGCACTTCTCACTGACCCTCTGAACTTAACTGCCTCAAAAAAGGGACTGTTGGCCAGGCACCGTGGCTCGTGCCTGCAATCTCAGCACTTTGGGAGGTTGAGGCAGGTGGGTAACTTGAGTCCAGGAGTTTGACACCAGCATGGGCCTTATGGTGAAACCCCAACTCAACAAAAAATTAGCTGGGCTTGGTAGCACCCACCTGTGGTCCCCGCTACTTGGGAAGCTGAGGTAGGGGGATCAATTGAGCCTGGGAGGTTGAGGCTGGAGTGAGCTGTGATTGTGCCACTGCACTCCAGCCTAGGCAGCAGAGCAAGGCCCTGTCTCAAAAAAAGAAGGGGGGGCTGTCACCCTGCTGCAGGTAAGGCTAATAAACTTTTAATTAATTATTATTATTATTTTTTAGAGACAGGGTCTCACTGTGTTGCATCACCCAGGCTGGAGTGCAGTAGTGTGATCACAGTTCTCTGCAGCCTCTAACTCCTGGGTTCAAGTAGTCCTCCAGCCCTCCAAGACTTTTTTTTTTTGAGACAGAGTCTTGTTTTGTCATCGGGCTGGAGTGCAGTGACGCAATTTCGGCTCACTGCAACCTCCGCCCCCCCGGTTCAAGAGATTCTCCTGCCTCAGCCTCCCAGTAGCTGGGATTACAGGCACACACCACCATGCCTGGCTAATTTTTATATTTTTAGTAGAGACAGGGTTTCATCATGTTGGCCAGGATGGTCTCGATCTCTTGACCTTGTGATCTGCCCGACTTGGCCTCCCAAAGGGCTGGGATTATAGCGTGAGCCACCATGCCTGGCCCAAACTTTTTACTTTGAAATATTTCAAACCTAAGAAAAGTTCAAAACAATAATACAATCAATATTCATTCCTGTAATCTGGACTCACCAGTTGTTAATATTTTGCATTTTTTCTCTCTGTATATAAATACGTATTTTGGGCTGGACAAGGTGGTTCATGCCTGCAATCCCAGTGTTTTGGGAGGCTGAGGCAGAAGGATTGCTTGCGGCCTGGAGTTCAAGACCAGCCTGAGCAACATCAAGAGACTTCGTCTCTAACAAAAATACAAAAAAAAAAAAAAAAAACATAGCTGGCCATGGTAGCATGCGCCTATAGTCCTAGGTACTCAGGAGGCTGAGACGGGAGGATTGCTTGAGACCAGAAGTTCGAGGTTGCAGTGAGCTATGATCGCACCACCTCACTCAGCCTGGATGACAGAGCAAGACCTTGTCTCAATAAAAAATAATTTGCCGAACCATTTGAAAGTAAGCTGCAGACATCACAATACTTCTTCACTAAATACTTATGCTTGCATCTAAGAACAATGACATTCTCCTACCTTACCACAATACCATTTTCACTTCAAAGAAACTTTTTAATAAATCTCTAATTTCACTTAATACACAATCTATATTAAAATCTGCTCAACTCTCCCCAAACTTTTATAAAGCTTTCCTCTCAATACAGAATTCAAACAGGCTCACATGCTGCATTTGGCCATTACGGTTTTTTAACCGTTTTTTCTTTTCCTAATTGTTTTGTAGAGATAGGTTCTCACTATGTTGCCCAGGCTGGTCCCAAACTCCTGGCCTCAAGTGATGCTCCTGCCTTGGCCTCCCTAACTGCTGGCATTGCAGACATGAGCCACTGCCTGGACGAACCTCTTTTAATCTAGAACAGCCTCCTGCCTCAGTTAAGTCCAGTCCAATTGTTTTGCAGAATGTCCCACATTCTGATTTGTCTGTTTCCTCATGATTAAATTCAGCTTAACCATTTTCTGGGCCAGGTGAGAGGGTTCACACCTATAATCCCAGCACTCTGGGAGGCTGAGATGGGAGATTGCTTAAGTCCAAGAGTTCGAGGCTGGACACAGTGAGACGCTGTCTCTACAAAAAAATTTAAAAATGAGGTTGGGCACAGTGACTCACACCTGTATCCCAGCAATTTGGGAGGCTGAGGCAGGAGGATTCCTTGAGTCCAGGAGTTTGAGACCAGTCTTGGCAATGAAGTGAGACCCTGTCTCTACCAAAAAATTCAAAAACTAGGCCAGGCACAGTGACTCATGCCTGTAATCCCAGCACTTTGGGAGGCTGAAGTGAGTAGATTGCTTGGGTCCAGGAGTTCAAGACCAGCCTGGAAAACATGGCGAGACCCTGTCTCCACAAAAAATATAAAAATTAGCTGGGCATGGTGGCACATACCTGTAGTCTCAGCTACCCAGGAGGCTGAGGCAGGTGGTTCGAATGAGCCCATGAGATTGAGGCTGCAGTGAGCCATGATCACACCACTGCACTCCAGCCTGGGCAACAGAGTGAGACCATGTCTCAAAAAAATAAATTAAAAACTAGCTAGATGTGGTGGCATGGGCCTATAGTCCTAGCTACTCAGGAGGCTGAGGTGGTGGGAGGATTGCTTGAGCCCAGGAGTTCGAGGTTGCAGTGAGCCATGATCACTCCACTGCACTCTAGCCTGGGCAACAGAGCAAGGCCCTGTTTCAAAAGGAAAAAAGAAAAAACATTTTCTGGCAAGAATACTTCACCTCAGGAGGCAGAGATTGTACCTCTATGGGTGATACTAAGTTTGATCAAGTTTGGATAAGATAGTGACCACCAGAATGCTTTATTGTAATGGTAAATCTTTGCCTTTGTTATCTGTAGGGTGATACTTTGAGACCATGTAAATAGCCAGTTCCTCCACAACCTTTCTTTCAACTATCTGAGCCAATGATTATATTAGGAGTGACAAAATGATGATTTTCTAATTCTATTATGCATTTCTTATTAGCTGGCATTCTTCTGTAAGCAGCCCCTGCTCGTTTTTTAGATGATCACTATGGAGTCATGGAACACTAATGTTTTTAAAATAAATTTAATTAAATTAACCTATCATCTGTGCTAAATATATGTACATCTCATACATACAGGAACAAATAGATAGCACACATCTACATATATATAAAATATACCCACACGTATTTTGTGATCATATAATGTCTCAAGAAGGATACATAAGAAAACTTGACATTGCTTGCCTCAGAGGAGGGGAATTGGAAGACAAAGGTAGGAAAAAGACTTATTTTTCATTCTACTCTTTTATATTTACATATTAATCTTTATTATTTAACTTATTATCTATGTAATATGTTAATTAGTAAATATAAACAAACTTATCTTGACAAATAGCTATATAAAAGAAACATATTTCAAAATTCCAGTGACACCCCAATTATTCCTCTAAAACTCCAACAGAAAAAAATGTGGATAATTCTAGGAGTTTGAAGTTTTGGGATAAGACTATTTCAGCAGAGAGGTCAATGTGAGAAGGAGCAAACTACTGTCTCAAAGAACAAACTGCCAGTAAGAATGTTGAGTCGATGCTTACTTGTCAAGATCAGAGTTATCCTTGCAGAACTGTAGAGAGAAGCTCAACAACGGCTATTTATGTAATTACCAAACAGTGCCCAGTCCAGTTCCCAAGTCTTGATTTTGCTGACATTGCTCATGAGGAGAGAGGGAACTTCACCAGCTAGAGGGCCAACCTCCTGGGGATGGCTTTCTTCCTATTCCCTCTGAGTTCTTAGATCCTCTAGATGAGATTATGACAGAGCACATGCCTCTAAAAGTAAGCACTGCTTTTTAAAACACAGATGTTGGGGCTGAAATGTATACTTACCTTCTGAATGCTTTCATCCACAAGCCCACCGAGGATGTAAACTTTGTTTAGATCAACATCTTCAAGAGCTAATGAAAAAATGAAGCCAATGAGATCAAATCTGTTTTATAATTTCTAAATCCAAAGAAAGCAAAATGAAAGAATTATTAACAATAAAAGTAGAAATTCAATAGAAAACAAAAAGAAACTTGCTCAATAAAACCAAAAGCTAATTTTCTAAAATGGCCAATAAAACAGACAAACTGTTGGCATAGCTAATCACGAAAAAGGGTAGCAGACCCAAATAAACATTAGATTCAGCAAGGAAACAATTAAAACTACAGAAGAATGTGAAATAATTATATGAGAATATTATGATCAACTGAATACCAATATATTTAAAAATTACGTGAAATGAATGATTTTCTAGGAAAAAGTAGATCTAACGTTGATCCAAGAAGGGCTAGTGGGACAGCTGACCAAGGATACTGGGAAAGACTGGCAGGCAGTACACAAGGCCCGGATGAGGACGGAAACCCTAAGTCTGTGTAGCTGTGAGCCACAGTAAGACATATCAAAGCATCCAGCAAGGCACCTGCCCATAAGAGGAGCGCAGCTCATGTGCATTACTTTTTTTGGGGGGGAAGGGGTGTCCTTCTTGAGGGGCTTCAATAAATTCTGCCACAGGGAATAATAAAACACAGTGTTAGGAACAATGGGCTATACGAATCCATGCATTCAACTACATACCATGTTCTGAGTCAGGAGTCAGGTACACAAGGGTTTCCAGAGGAAATAAACTAAAGCAGTCTTCTTCTTTTATATCTAGCTGAAAATGCAAACAGTCCAATGTTAAAACAGCTCACGGCCGGGTGGGGTGGCTCATGCCTATAATCCCAACACTTTGGGAGGCTGAGGCAGGAGGATCACTTGAGCTCACAAGTTCAAGACCAGCCTGGGCAATATGGTGAAACCCAGTCTCTACTAAAAATACAAAACAATTAACCAGGCATGGTGGCATGTGCCTGTAGTCCCAGTTATAATACATAGGAGTCTGAGATGCAAGGATGGCTTGAGCCCAGGAGGCGAAGGTTGCAGAGAGCCAAGATCATGCCACTGCACTCTAGCCTGTCTAAAAAAAAAATGCTCAAAGTTCAACAACTAGTTACTGGGCTTCGAGTTTCTATCAGGCACGGCTCTAGGTTTATCAAGGAACTGCATGTGTGACAGATTGACAGCTGCTTCTCAGAAAGTACTTAGTTAGGAGGGAAAGTAGACACAGACATTCAAACCTATTTGAAATGAGACAGCGATGTGGGGTTCTGACAGAGGTACGGGGAGCATGCTCCAGGACTACCGATGAGGGAGTAACAACATCAGGATGACCTTCTGGGGAAGGAAATGCTGGAACTGGGTTTCTGAAAGGAGATTTTTTTTTTTTTTTTTTTTTTAAAAAAACAGGGTCTGGCTCTGTCACCCAGGCTGGAGTGCCGTGGCACATCTAGGCTCACTGCAACCTCTGCCTCTCAGGTTCAAGTGATCCTCCAGCCTCAGCCTCCTGAGTAGCTGGGACTACAGGCACGCACCACTGCACCCAGATAATGTTTGTATTTTTAGTAGAGGTGGGGTTTTGCCATATTGCCTAGGCTAGTCTCGAACTCCTGAGCTCAATCCACCTACCTCGGCCTCCCAAAGTGCTAGGATTACAGGCGTGAGCCACCGTGCCCGGCCTCAAAAGAGATAATACTAACATACACAAAAGGAGAACTCAAAACTGAGGGAATCACCTAAGAAAGGCAAGAAGACAGGAAAGTAAGGGAACTATGTGGACCTGTAAAAGGAACTGTTTGGCTTCTGTAAAATAATCATTTAAAAAAAGAGAAAAGTACATAAGGCCGGGCGCGGTGGCTCAAGGCCTGTAAAATCCCCAGCACTTTTGGGAGGCCGAGACGGGCGGATCACGAGGTCAGGAGATCGAGACCATCAACTGGCTTAACATGGTGAAACCCCCGTCTCTATTAAAAATACAAAAAACAACCTAGCCCGGGCGACGTGGCGGGCGCCTGTAGTCCCAGCTATTGGGAGCTGGGCAGGAGAATGGCGTGAACCTGGGAGCGGACTTGGCAGTGAGCGAGATCCGGCCACCTGCACTCAGCCTGGGCGGCAAGCGAGGACTCCGTCTCAAAAATAAATAAATAAATAAAAAAAAAAAAATAAAAATAAAAAAATAAATAAAAAAGTACATAGAAGAAAACTGGAACTAGCTGCACTGCAAGAGAGACTGTGAAGACAGTAACAGCAAAACAGCTGGCTGTGCAGCCCTGTGCAATGCACCCTTCACATTCATCTTCCGTGGACCTTCCTGGGGAAGGCCACAACTGCTCAGTCTCAGCTACACAATGCAAACACACTGGGCATTTTCGGTGACATTTCTGAGAAACTCATCTGGATTCTTGCATGTATATGTATCACTAAATGTATGAGATCCTAGAGAGGTGAAAAGTACCCTAGTACTCCCTAAAACTTACCTTAAATTTGCATTACTTCTAAAAGGATTCCTTCTCTTCCGCCAAAACTCATGTTTCCCAATTCACCATTAATGAGAACAAGAAAGGAGTCATGGCATTTCCCAAAAATATTCCTGGAGTATACAGTCTAGCATAAAATATACAGGATACAAAATATAGTCCTAGACTCTGGTAATAATAGTACTTTGCCAATGCAGTAGGAAGATGAGAAAAAATTTTAAATGTACGACCTAATGAGAGGTTCTGAACTTTTTAGACTTCAATACTGAAAATATAACATCATATATATGAAAAGTAAAAAAAAAAATACTATTACCCACAAAACTTTTCAGACGACAATTGAAATAATATGCAAAAAGAGACTTACCAGGTAACTAGAAAATCCATCATTCATCCTCACACACTCTTCATAAAGGGGACTGTCTATTGTGAATCCAGTGAGGCAGATCCAAAATGGCCTGTCAGCTTTTTTGTTTGAACCATACAACCTTCGAATCTGTCCAGCCAGTCTACTCAATTCCTTCAAAGAAGTAAGAACAACTCAGGGCGAAAACATGGCAACTCACTCTAAATTAGCTATCAAGAAATGGGTACAGTAAGTTCACTGAACGCTACTCCAGAAAACCCCATGAACTAGGAATACATGTGTGCGTGTGTTATACCTTATAGTATCACATCTTACAAACAAAAGATAATGATACGAGTCTGGAAACAGTGAGGTAGTGGAAAACTAAGAATTCGCCCTCCTGCTGGCCCTGCTGTTTAATATATGAAAATCTTATTTTAGCTTTTATCTAAAATCTTATCTAATACTATTTAAGTTATTAAAGAGGTTTGATTAATATATAGAAATGTTTATAGAACATCAGATAAATTTGGTACCTTCTTCCTAACTTCAGGAGATGCAATAGGGTTGGAAGTTTTAACTTTTTACCCTGAATCACAGACAATGCTCTTACATAAAAGCAGTTTCACAATTTAGCTTGATTTGTTGGATAGGAGAAAAAGACTCTGGGTTTGATTTAATCTGCTATCTTAACTAAACAGTATGGAATTTTTTTTTTTTTTTTGAGACAGGGTCTGGCTCTGTTACCCAGGCTGGAGTGCAGTGGTACAATCATAGCTCACTGCAGCCTCAAATTCCTGGGCTCAAGTGATCCTCCTACCTCAGCCTCCTGAGTAACTGGGACTACAGGTACAGACCACCATACCTGGCTAATTTTTAATTTTTTAGAGACAGGTTCTTGCTATATTGCCTAGGCTAATCTCGAACTCCTGGCCTCAAGTGATCCTCTTGCCTCAGGCTCCCAAGATGCTGGGATTATAGGCAGGAGCCACTGTGCCCAGCCTAATAGTAGGGAATTCTTGGTTAACATTTTTAGAGGGCTAGAGTTAGAAGTTTCAGGTAAGAACCTCAGATCTGCAGTTTTCCTAACTTATTTGAAAAATATGCAAACACTAGCACATACAATAGATGTCTGAAAAGAGAGTTTAAAATTTATATACTGTGATATAAGGCCTAAATTTAAGGCCCAATACTATGTGCTGCCTTGACATCTGTCAAAACTGGGAATACTTCAAATAGCCTAATAGTAAGCTCCCCTCCCAACTCTGCTCCCGTAGATAAGGTCTCCTAGCTTTAAAAAAAAAATCCTTTTTCTCAAGGGTCCAAGGCATAGTCTCTGTTTATCCCTGAGGAGTGAGTTTTAGTTCCCTGCCAGCCCATGGAATTCTCCAAACAAGCCAATCACATCCTCCTATAGTAACCAGGGGGCACCTCACCCCCTAGATACTACAAAGCCCACCTCGCACAGCCCCTTGTTGTTCATTCTGTTCTTGATTACAATCCCCACTTGGCCCTGTATGGTATACAGTATCTTCCTCCCCTGGGTTGTAAGTATATGAGACTCATGAACTGCTGTGAATCGCATCTGTCCAGTGTCAGGTGTCATGCATTCTGCCATTCCCAGAACTCTAGCGTGGGAATCCTTCCCTCATCAATGTGGTGAATGAGCATCAATTAAAACACATACATTGAGGCCGGGCATGGTGGCTCACGCCTGTAATCCCAGCACTTTGGGAGGCAGAAGCGGGCAGATCACCTGAGGTCAGGAGTTTGAGACCACCCTGGCCAACATGGCAAAACCCCATCTCTACTAAAAATACAAAAAAGTTAGCTAGGCATGCCAGGCACGGTGGCTCACAAGGTCAGGAGATTGAGACCATCCTGGCTAACATGGTGAAACCCCATCTCTACCAAAAATACAAAAAATTAGCCGGGCATGGTGGCAGGCGCCTGTAGTCCCAGCTACTCGGGAGACTAAGGCACGAGAATGGCGTGAACCCAGGAGGCAGAGCTTGCAGTGAGCCAACATCGCATCACTGCACTCCAGTCCAGGCCACAGAGTGAGACTCCGTCTCAATAAAAAAGAAAAAAAAATTAGTCGGGTACGGTGGTGGGTGCCTATAATCCCAGCTGCTCAGAAGGCTGAGGCAGAAGAATCGCTTGAACCTGGGAGGCAGAGGTTACAGTAAGCTGAGATTGTGCCATTGCACTCCAGCCTGGGTGACAAGAGCAAGACTCCATCTCAAAAAAACAAAACAAAAAAACATACACGTTGCAAAAGTTCTTCCACCAGCTAATCTTCCCACAACGTGCTACCAAGCAAATACTCCTCTTCCCAAAGATTCAGTGTCTGGAAAACTGAACCTGAAAGGTTCCATCCAGACCGAGGACATCATGAACAAAGAGGCAAAGATGTTGGGCCTGAAACAAAAGACAAGGTAAAAATTTGCAGACTAAACCAAACTACAAATATTCTCTTCCAGATTCTTTACAACAGCCACCTTGGAACTTAGTAATCCAGTATAGGAAATCAAACACTTTCCTAGTTTACTAAGGAATCCCAGAAGCTGGAGTTGGTCATATTCTTCGTGAAAGCTGCACCCTTCTGGGCCTCCCTCATGCGAGCAGGAATTCCAGTGGATATTCTACCTTCTTTGACATGTGGTGGGTCATACTCAAATCGATACACAGTCTTGGTCCTGAGTGTTTGGCTTCCAAAAGTTTCTCTTTGGTTAGAGCTCTCAGGAAACGTTTGCTGTGCTGGGGACAGATGCCTAAAGCAGAAATATCAGAAATAAATAAAAGGGGAAAACCAGAGGAATAATACTATATAAGAAACAAATCTCCCTAGCCAGGTGAGTTTTGTTTTTGTTTTGGTTTTTTTTTTTTTTTTTTTTTTCATATAAAGAGAAACTTGATAGTGGTATAAGGTATTCGTTCATTAGGAGATTTACACATAGCAGAGCAGGGAGGAGTATGGGCTGTGGAGCACACAGCAGGGTTTGAATCCAAGTTCAGTTTGTTCACTGATTAGCTAAATTATCTTGGGCATAATTATGTTAATTTCTCGAAGACTCAGTCTCTTCACCTACAAAATGGGAATGATAATAGCTCCTCTCCACTGAGGTAATCCATGTAAAATTCTTAGAACTGAACCTAGCACAGAGTACTGAATAAATGATACTGTTGCTGGTATCATTCCATCTATTCTGAGCTTATAAACACATACGCTAATTAGACAGCCTATATTTGAAAAGCAACCTTAAATTTTGCTTTTTTTTTTTTTGAGATGGAGTCTCACTCTGTCGCCCAGGCTGGAGTGCAGTGGCTCAATCTCGGCTCACTGCAACCTCCACCTCCCGGGTTCGAGATTGTCTTGCCTCAGCCTCCTGAGTAGCTGGGACTACAGGCAACTGCCACCACACCGGGCTAATTTTTTGTATTTTTAGGAGAGATGGGGTTTCACCATGTTAGCCAGGACGGTCGTGATCCACCCACCTTGGCCTCCCAAAGTGCTGGGATTACAGACGTGAGCCGCCCCGCCCAGCTGCAAATTTTGCTTTCTTTGATGTTTTGATTCCCAAGAAAATAGGACAGTGGGTCCCACATCCCAGATGCTGCTTTTTACTTAAACAAAATTCCTACTCTCCTTGGAACATGCAGACACGTTTGCTAAAAAATAAATACGATTATACCAGCAGTCTCATTTATTGTCACCTGGATTTTCTGCACGATTGGCTTTTCTTCGCTCTTTTTCTTGCTTTCTTTTGCTCTTCTTTGCTGCAACTATCTTTTCCCAGTGTCTCTGTTTTCTCTGGACATTTTTCTTATATTATCCAGAAAACAAAATTGTTTCAGAACTTCATAAGCACCAAAAAAGGAAAATGAACATTAGAAACATTTACTTATTTTTTCTCATTTATATATAAAGTTTGGCGAGAAAAAGGAAATTACTCACAAAAACAAACCTAGACTGGATCGTGTTTAGAGAAAACAGAGCCCCAGAAAAAGAGATGTGACCTGGTCAAGGTCACAGAACATTGATTAGTGACAGGGCCTGGAGTTTAGATTTCCTGATCCTTCAGAGGTGTATCAAAAATTCCTTTTGAACTTTATTTACTTTTCCTATGACTCAAATGAAACTAAAACTTTAAACCAGTTAGCAGAACATTAATTCATCACTTAGAATACACAAAACTCATTCCCAGTCTCTCTTTTCACTACCAGTATCCATCCTTAAAACAGGGGTGTCTGAGACAGTCCATCGTTCAAGGTCTATGGCCAGGCAATTCACTACACTCACCGAGCACCATGCTGTACTGCCTGTGGCCAGGGTCTCTCCCTCCTGGCACTCGCCTTCCGCATCAATCTGCAGAAGCTGGAAGCCTTCAGGAAGTCCATCTTCACCTGTCTCCTCCTCTAGGACGCCTTCTTCCCCCTGCAGCACAGGTGACTCTACTCTCTGAGTACTCCCTTCCAATCTCCAGTCCATGTGCTTAGTCCTCTGTTCTTTCAACCAGACTGGAAAAAGGCACAATTATGTGAGCTATTACATTATTTCACTAACATAGGTATCTCCCTGCATCCAAATAACAAAGTGTTATTGTGTTACCAAAAGATCAGAACTGTGTAAAATACTGAACCAGATTTACTGGACTGAGAAAAACTTGTGTCTTCCAGGGAAATGATTCAGCAGAGAAACAGTTCAGTAGTAAGGAAGCCAAATATACTTTTTTTTTTTTTTGAGACAGAGTTTCGATCTTGTTACTCAGGCTGGAGTGCAATGGCGTGATCTCAGCTCACTGCAAACTCTGCCACCCGAGGGCAAGTGATTCTCCTGCCTCAGCCTCCTGAGTAGCTGGGATTACAGGCATCTGCCACCAAGCCCGGCTAATTTTTGTATTTTTAGTAGAGACGGGGTTTCACCATGCTGGCCAGGCTGGTCTCAGACTCCTGACTTCAAGTGATCCACCCACTTCAGCCTCCCAAAGTGTAGGGACTACAGGCATGAGCCACTGTGCCCAGCCCCAGATACACTTCTTAGAGGACATGCACAACACCTGACATCTCCAAGCAGTCAATGATTATCTACTGCTGCAATGATACAGATAACCAAGTTATTTATTGTGTACTTTAAAATGCATTATATGATTTGAGGGTAGGACAGAGATTGCAAAAGCCACTTCACCTCCCCCATTATGTTTCAACCAGTTTATTTTCAAAATCCTTCCTTTAGCAAATATTTACTGAACACCTACTATAAGTAAGGTACTATACTAGAGACATTCTGGGAGGATGAACCAAAATATACGGTAGAGTGACATGAAACCAAGAATTCTTTTAGGTAGTTGGTATGTATCAGACTTAGTTTTTTAAAACTATGTATTCCCTCCAACTCAGCTAAGTACCACTGCAGTAGAAAGCCACAGTCACCAATGAAAATGTTTAATATCCCTCAGAAGTGCTGAGGTTGAAAACTATGGACAAGCACTGTTACAGAACACTTTAACAAATGATGTCATAATTTCAAAGTGGAGTTCAAAATCTAAGAACGGTATGAGTCAGAAATGCTTTAGTCAGCCAGGTGCAGTGGCTCACGCCTGTAATCCCAGCACTTTGAAAGGCCAAGGCAGGTGGATCACCTGAGATCAGGAGTTCGAGACCAACCTGACCAACATGGAGAAACCCTGTCTTTACTAAAAATACAAAATTGGCCAGGCATGGTGGCACATGCCTATAATCCCAGCTACTAGGGAGGCTGAGGCACGAGAATCCCTTGAACCTGGGAGGCGGAGGTTGCGGTGAGCCGAGATCGTGCCATTGCACTCCAGCCTGGGCAACAAGAGTGAAACTCCGTCTCAAAAAAAAAGAAATGCTTTAGTAAATGGTCAAGTGTCATAGACCAAGAATGATGTGACCATTACCTATGGCTGGTCCTCTGAGTGTAGTCACACAACCACTATTTTATGAAAAATACATCTTAAAAAGTGTAAGTCTATGCAGTATGATTCATGTACATGGTAAAAAGACCTATTTATAATGAAAAGTAATAATCCACACTCCTATCCCTCCACCTCTAGTGGCAACCCTTGCTAACCAGTTGTTTTTCGTTCTTTTGTTAACTAACCCCTTAACCTGAACTCATATGCTTACATCATTATTTCATGATTCATCAGCTTTGAATGTATTGACTTGCTATGAAACCTAAGAATTCAAATCGCTTAAATCAGTCCCTACTATTATTATTACTATTTTTGAGACAGGGTCTCACTGTTACCCAAGCTTGAGTGCAGTGGTACAATCATGGTTCACTACAGCCTCAACCTGCCGGGCTCAAGCAATCCTCCCACCTCAGCCTCCCATGTAGCTAGGACTACAGGCATGCATCACAATGCTTGGCTAATTTTTAAATTTTCTGCAGAGATGGGGAAAATGTTGCCCAGGCTGGTCTCCAACTCCTGAGCTCCCACCTCGGCCTCCCAAAGTGTTGGAATTACAGGTGTGAGCCACTGCACCCAATCAACCCCTATTATTTTTATTTGAGACGGAGTCTCACTCTGTTGCCCAGACTGGAGTGCAGTGTTGCGATCTCAGCTCACTGCAACCTCCGCCTCCCAGGTTCAAGCAATTCTCCTGCTTCAGCCTCCCCAGTAGCTGGGATTACCAGGCCCGCCTAATTTTTGTATTTTTAGTAGAGATGGGGTTTCACCATGTTGGTCAGGCTGGTCTCAAATTCCTGACCTCAGGTGATCCACCACCTTGGCCTCCCAAAGTGCTGGGATTACAGGTGTGAGCCACTGCGCCTGGCCTCACCTCAGAAAGTTTAACTTTCTTCTCCACTTTCCAAATCAGTCTTCATCCCATTCCCACAACTTGCCAAAGGCAACCACTGTTCTGTTTGCTATAACCATGAATTATCTGTATCTATTATGCAACTTCATATAAATAGACGCAAACATTATGTACTCTTTAGCACTTGACATTTTCCCCTTAAAATATTTGAGACTTACACATGTATGTATCAGTAGTTGCTTTTTTATTGCTGAATAGCATTCCACTGTATGACTGTATCACAACTAATTTATTCTGTTGATGGGTATGTGAGATTTTTTCCAGCTTGGGGAATAAATCTGCTATGAACATTTTCATAGATGTGTTTTTGTGGACATATGTTTTCACATCCATTGACTAAGTTTTAAGAGTAGAATTGCTAGGTCATAGGATAGGTGTGTATTTAACTCATAAGAAACTACCATCCATTTCTCAAAGTATTATACCATTTTACACTGCCTGTCAGCAACGTATGAGCATTCCAAATGTTCCACAGCATCACCATCTGGGGACCCCTATGCAGATTTCTGGAATTCCTTTGCTACACAGCTCCCTCCTTGCCAGTACCCTGCTGTATGCAGCCATCGCAGCAGCCCTAAATTCAACTGTTTCCTCCACCCAATGACACCGATGCACTCTGTATGGGCTCCGTGTCACTATGCACCCTCAGGTAGAAAGCCAGGGTGACTGTGGGGCTTCGCTTGTGTGTTTCTTCTTCCTCAAGGATTACAGTCTTGTCCTGACTACTGCCCAATACCTGAAAACAATTTCTTCATATCCTTTGTCCAGTTTTATAGTTTATTGTAGGAAGGGAAGTCCAATACCCATTCCTTCTGTCATAACAATTACCAGAAGTCTTTAATACTTTTAAGAATATTTTTAAACTTCTATTTCTTGTTCAAGACATAGTATTTCTGACTCCCCAATATCTTTAGGCTATGAACATAAACACCCTTATATTTTATCTCTGTTCCTCCTTTAATTTTCCAACTGAGCCTTTAATTTTATATGGTCAAGGTAGGTTTTCCATTTTGCCCTGACAAAACAATTAAGTGCTTTGTCTATCCCTGTGGTATTTTCTAAAATTTGTAAACCAAATTTGTAAACTATTTTTTGAGATAGGGTCTCACTCTGTTGCCCAAGCTGGGGTGCAGTAGTACAATCACGGCTCACTGCAGCCTTGACCTCCCATGCTCGGGTGATCCTCCCACCTCAGCCTCATAAGTAGCTGGGATGACAGGTATGCACCACCATACCCAGCTAATTTTTGTATTTTTAGTGGAGACAGGGTTTCACCATGTTATCCAAGCTGGTCTGGAATTCCTGGGCTCAAGAAATCCACCTGCGTCAGCCTCCCAAAATGCTGGGATTACAGGTGTGAGCCACTGTACCCGGCTGTAAACTGCTCTTATATTATTATAACTCCATAAATATCATTCACTGTAGAGATGGCTACTGTCCTAGAATTATATTTTCTTTTCCATTTTGACTCCTGTGTTTGGAAAACATTTCTAGTGTTGAGTTCATATTGCCTTTTTTCTTGTACTCCATCAAATGCTCAAAAGTGGCCCAAATGTAGTTGTTTTCAGTTCAGACACACTTAAATAGGTTTAGGTGGAAAAATAGCATTCTTAGAATTCAGACACACTTCCTAGCTTGCCACTTGTGAGTGATGGGACAATATCTAGAAGATTTAAGTCTCTGCCATAGAGTCTCTCCACGAAATGGGATAAAACCACCTCACAGGATTGTTGCAAGAATTAGATACCTTTCACTTACTGATATAAAACAAGTACTCATGAAATACTTGCTGTTGTTAACTACTATTCACAACCCCTTCAGTGTTGTTCTTACAGTTGTTCTTAAAAGGTAAATCTTCTGAGTTTTGGTTATTCGTGACATATCATGTGAACATGTGACCACCAGATACATTCCTGAAGATGACCAAGTAAATTACCTTCCAGATTTTCAAAATTATAGATTTGAAATTTGTGTCCATTTGTCTGCCTAGGCTAAAGTTTATTTCTGCTTAGAAATCCTTTAAAACCCAGTACAAATTAATTTTTAAACGTATTCACAACAGACTCTATCACAAAGAATTAGTGGCATGTATAAAATTTCATAATGTATGCAATATTTCCAGAGAAATGAGGAAAATACCAAGCTGGCTGGGCACAGAAGCTCATGCCTGTAATCGCAGCACTTTGGAAGGCTAAGGAGGGAGGATCAATTGAGCCTAGGGGTTCAAGACCAGCCTGGGGAACAAAGTGAGACCCCATCTCCATAAAAAATAATTAGATGGGCATGGTGATGCACACCTGTAGTCCCAGCTATTGGGAGGCTGAAGCCAGAAGATCGCTTCAGCCCAGGAGATCGAGGCTGCAGCGGGCTACAATGAAGTGCCATTGCACTTCAACCTGGGTAACAGAGCAAACCATGTTTCAAAAACAAAACCAAAAATCCAAGCTATTCTTAAACATTTCAGAAGCACTCCACATGAATGAACAGTGGATTGAATATATATATATATATATATATATTTTTTTTTTTTTAAGATATAGGTCTTGCTATGTTGCCCAGGCCAGTATTGAACTCCTAGCCTCAGGTCATCCTCACACCTCAGCTTCCCAGTCACTGGGTAGAGGTGTGAGCCACTGTGCTGGCATATATATACACACACACACACATATACTTTTTTTTTTTTTTTTTTTGAGATAGTCTTGCTCTGTCACCCAGGCTGGAGTGCAGTGACATGATCTCGACTCATTGCAACCTCCACCACCCAGGTTCAAGCGACTCTCATGTCTCAGCCTCCCTAGTACCTGGGACTACAGGAATGCACCACCACACCAGGCTAATTTTTTGGTATTTTTAGTAAAGACCAAGTTTTGCCAACTTGGCCAGGCTGGTCTCGAACTCCTGACCTCAAGTGATCCGCCCACCTCAGCCTCCCAAAGTGCTGGGATTACAGGAGTGAGCCACTGCACCCAGCCCATAAATATGTATGTTTAACAAAAGATATCTAGACCCCTGTTATGACAGTTTTTTAGATGACTGAACAGACTTTGTTATGCCAACCATCAGTCACCTGCATTTTTCTGCATATAGGCATTCAGAAAAGAATAAATGAAAAGATAAAGATAAACTAATCCTTAACTGACAACTTCATTTTATTAGGGTGAGAAAACCAACACCAATTTGTTAAATAAATGCTAATTTGTTAATAGCCATGTGATCTCTTCCTCCTTTAAACTTCAAAGCATTTTGTATTTTTACCTGTGTTGACCATTCATTAGTTCATAAACATTCCACTGAGCTCCTCCGGTATGCCGGGGCCTGTTGGGGAATGACTGGGAGGCAACGGATCTAGAGCTCTCTCTGCAGGTAGTCTCGCTGAGGAGGAGAAAACAGATCAAGGATAGGAGATCCTAGGAGCTACAGACTTCCACTGTTGTTTTTAAAAACTGGAAAGTCTGTGCTGGTATTTTCTCTCCTATCAAACTGAATTCTTTTGTAGGAGGGCTTATACCTACATTTACCTAAACACTGAAGAGTTCACATTATAGTTCCTTGAAAACAGCAATGTTTATTTTTTGTTGAATTGAACTGAAATTTACCGCCACCACTCCCACTCCCTTCCTCTCTTTTCCCCTCGTTTTACCTCATGCTTCTCCAAATCTCTGTAGTCCCTGAGAATGTTTCTTAGACCAGGAACTTGGGATGCAATAATCTTGAAAATCAAATAAAAACAACTCCAACCACCACCAGAAGAGTAATAAAACAAGCTAACACTCCTGAAGGCAGAGCCCAACTCTTTTGTATCTTTGTATCTCTGTTAACTGGCATAAGGCCTGGAACAGAATGGAAGCTCAGTAAATACTAATTAGGTGATTGCCACCTAGGGATCCTCAGAAAGCAAAGGTGAAGTTGGATATCACAGAAGCAGAGATCTGCTCAATCTGTGTGGGACATTATCTACGCCCAGATTTAGCTTTTTTTTTTTTTTTTTTTTTGACATAGGAATTACCATTCTAACCATTTGTAAATGTGCAGCTAAAAACACACTAAGAGCTTCCACATTGTTTGCCACCATCACCACCGTCCATCTCCAGAGCTTGTTCATCTTCCTAAAGTGAAACTCTGTGACCTTTATGTAACTCTCCATTACCCAATCCTGGCAGCACCTTTACATTTCCTATCTGTATGAATCTGACTGCTGCTCTGGTTTGAATGTTTGTCCCCCTCTCACATTCAGGTTGAAATTTAATTGCCATTGTAACAGTATTAAGAAGTGAGATTTCATTTATTTCCCGTTTCTTCATTCAAAATCTTTTCTGAGCCTCCATTATGGGTCCAGTGCTGAATACTGGGACTATTCCTTACTTTCATTCAACAAAGTTACTAAGCACCTGACAGAACAGTACATCCTGGGGACTTGGGGATGACATTCGTTCAGCTTTCATGGGGCTCCAACTATCTGACCCAGCCTTGCATGACAGCTGCCTGTTTCCCCACTAGATTATAAACCCAGGGAACAATTCACCTGTACACACTTAATGCTGAGCCTGTTAGCATCCTAAATATTTGATAATCAGCTCTTCTGCTTAGAATCCTGCAGTACTCTCCATTTCACTTAAGGTAAATAGCCCAAATCCATACAATGACCTATGCAGATCATTAAGGTCTACCTCCCAGTTTCCCCTGCACTCTCTGGTTTGCTGTTCCTCAAACATACCCTTCAGGGCCTTTGCATTCGCCGTTCTCTTTACCCTCAATGCTCTTCCCTCAAACACTTATAGACTACCTTCCTCCCCTCATTCAGATTTGTACTATACAACATAACTTATTTTATTTATTTTTTGCCGGAACCTCCTCCATCCCTACAATGTAGGCAAGTGCTGTTTGCTTATAGACGCTCAATAAATACTTGCTGAGTTCATAAATACTCCACTCCGCACTCCCACCCTAGGTTGGCAGAGGCCTCAGACCTTTGCTAGCCCAAGTCCTACCTGATGGGCATCTACGCTGCCGCTAAATGATGGCACATCGACTCCAGCCCGAGAGCACCCCGCCTGCGGGTGCCTCCCGGCCCACAAGCTGCGGCGCGTGCGAGTAGAGGCAGGAAGAGAAAGCCCAGGAAGGTAGTGTACCACAGGCCACATGACTGCTAAACGCTGCTTTCCCAGCGTCCGACCCCCGCGAGGGAGGCGGCTGTCCCAGGCTGAACCCCGCAGCCCCCAGTCAGCCCCCTAAACCAGCAGACAGCGTACCTGACCCCTGGCAGCGGCGGCGGCGCCTTCGGATTTCGCCTCCGGCCTCGCTTCCGCTTCCTAACCCCGCTCCGAATGGCATCCTGGGAATTGTAGTTTTTCATCTGCCGGCCGCTCGTGGGGCCGGGCCGGAGCGGAGGCTGTGGCTTCTGCTCCCAGTCCTGGCTCTGGGGAGCTGCGTCCAGCTGTGGGGCCGGGCCGGAGCGGAGGCTAAGGCTTCTACTCCCAGCCTTGACGCTGGGGAGCTGCGTCCCGCCGTGGGGGTTGCCCACCTTCTCTGAGCCCCGGTTTCCCCGTCTGTTAGACGGCGATCACAACCCCAACCCCTTGCCAACTTCACAGGGCTCCTGCAGGTGACCAGGTGCTATGTTGGTTGTCAAGGGCTGGACATTATGGATATTGCGAAACTGGGGTGTGTGAAACAAAAAGAAAAACAAAATTCTAAGCCCCGCAGCCGACTGAATGGAACTCCCTCTCGGCCAAGGGTATTCCAAAGAAACATTAAAAACTAGTTAAGGCCATGTTGGGAAGCGGGAGCGGAGGGGGGCGGTTGGGCATGTCTGATATTATATCCCGTCCCTTTCGGAGTTTAGACCCAACTGGGACTGGCAGAACAGAATCTTTGTAGCAATAAGATACCAAATTCCAACCTGACATCACATGACAGAAAAAGAAACCAAAAACTTTTACCCCAAAATATGTTTCATTGCCATAATTTGAAATGGCCCTGCAAAGCTGTTTTGTGTTGGGGGTGCGGGAGGGATTTGCACCTGTAAAAAATCTCTATTACCATAACTAGATCTTTCCCTTCCCAGGCCCTCCCAATTCTGAAGCGATTAGCTGAGTCTAGCACCTTTTTTCCCTTCGTTAACAGGTGAAACCAAATTTGGATCGCCCATCATTCCACAGCCTTGCCCTTCCCCAGGTTTTGCCACAATCAGCAGAGCCCTCGAGCTGACACAGCCCTTTCCTGAGCTCACAACCTCCCTCTCCACTGCCCCAGCGCACAACAGAGATGTCAGGACTTTGATCAGGATGATTCCAGCCCCTGGGCACTCTTCCTCCATCAAAGACACGAAGCGGCTTGCCCAAGACTTGGCCTCCTTATCAGTCACTCTTCCTTCATTCCTGCAGTCCTAGGGGTCTCACCCATTCAGAGACACTCCAACCTGAATGAGCCCGAACTCCCGTTCAAGAAACTACAGCCTGGTTGGATTCCTCCTTGGCCCAACTTTCCCTCTCTGGACTTTTCTTTCCACTGCTCCTCCAGCACCTACCACCCATTCCCAATCCATGCTCCAATCCATCCTTTATCAGCTTCCAGGGCGATTTCTTTCTTTTCTTTTCTTTCTTTCTTTTTTTTTTTTTTTTTTTTTTTTTTACAAATTTTCTTTTTTTAATTCTTATTTTATTTTATTTTTTTAATAGAGATGGGGTTTCACCATGTTGCCCAGGCTGGTCTTGAACTCCTGGGCTCAAGCTATCTGCTCGCCTCAGCCTCTCAAATTGCTGCGATTACAGGTGTGAGCCACTGTGCCTGGCTGTGATTTTTAAATACTAACACTAAACATTCATTCCCGACCCCTCCCCGCCCCATAAGGCTTTTTCTAAAGCCCAGCTTTAACATCTCTGCTCTGCTCAGAGACGGCCCTGGCTTCCCACTGTCTGCTGAAATGCCCCAGTGGGACTTGCACAGTGGCTTAAATGATCTTCAATGACGCCTTCAGGTTTTAGCTCACACCACACCTACCAGTCCCTGCACCTCACACTGAGCCATGCTGAACACTTTCCCCCACTCCCTGCCACCACTCTTGTGTCCTTTGCCTCTGAATAAGCTCACGGCCACTTTCCAGTGGGAGGAAAAGACCTTCTAGCTGGTCTCATTGCTTGCCCCAAACCCCACTCCATCCGTTTGCCATATGATTATGTGTCTCTCCTGATGTAAAATCTAACCCCCTTTCCGAGGTCTTGCATTATACAACCCAGCTCCTGCATGCACCTCCCAGCTTCATCTCCTATCACTCCTCTCCAGCTTGCTATGTTCCAGTTGTACTGATCCTGAAATGCTTCAAATGCCCTGTGAGCCTTTGCAAATACTGTTCCCTTTCCTCTCACTTTTCCATGGCTGGCTTCTTATACTTTAGGCCCCAGCTTCAGCATTCCCTCTTCAGAAAGGCCTTTCCTGAGGACCACTCTGGCAAGATTGGTTCATTGTATCCCTGTCTTGGCATCTTCTTGTTTTCTTTGTTACCTCTCAGTCGGTAATGGATTTTTTTTCTGTGTCTTTCCTACAATTATAAGTTCCTTGAGGAGACTATGTCTGCCATGTTCATGGTTGTATTCCCAGTGCCACTACATAGTAAATATTTGTTGACAGAGTAAATGAATGATTTTTCTCTACGTTCTTGACATATCCAAATTCTATCTGTCAAATCCAGGACCTGACACACAGTAGACACTCAATAAATACTTCTTGACATGCTAGTTTTAATGCTGCCTTCTGCAGGAACGCTGCCTTCCCTGATTACTACTCTGCCCCTTACCCAAAATGACTTCTCTCTCGTTAGACCCCTCACAGCACCTTATCTGTTCTCTTTGGAGGCCTTGAGTGAACCGTGCCTTATGTTGTAAGCCTCTGTCTCCACGTATCACCCAATCTCTATCAGGAGCTTTTCAAAATATAATGATTCTTCCCCAATTAGTTACATTCATAATGCTGCATCAGGCATCACCTGGCATGGGCATCGCACGAATGTTTGTTGAAAGAAATGAATCAGCCAATGTGATGGTGGGTGGGAAAAGGAAGGAAAGGTGTAAATGTCCCATCGTTTCTTAGTCACTAAACAACTGACTCTTGCATTTCAGGGTAGCAAGTCCCCGTTCTGCCTATCTCATGTTGGAGGCTGCATGACTCCAAAGAAAGTGCTAAACGGTGCAATTTCCCCTGCTTCTTTAGCTTTTCAACAAACAGTGAAGGGTTTCCCAGCAATTGTGGAACTTAGTTCTCCTCATGGGAACTGTGGAGAAAAATAGCAGCTCCATACAGTAGCAACTCAAGACAGTTAATGAATTCAAGGGGAGGAGAAGCAAAGAAAAAGGAAACAAACACTTATTGAGTGCTGAGCTGGAAGCTTCAGTCTTCTTTCTGCCTTCCATGATTATGTATTCATCACAATAATGCTGAATATATGTTATTCAACAATCTCTAGGGTGTTGGCCATATTAGAAAAATGCATTCAAGGTATCTAAATAAGGCATCTGCCACATCGTAGGCCCTCATTAAATGAAAAGTATTATTTCCTTTATCCAGATGGGGAAACTGAGGCCCAGAGAAACGCCTAATAACACAGGCCAAAGCCAGGATTCAAATCCTCATTGAGGCCAGGTGCGGTGGCTCACCCCTGTAATCCTAGCACTTTGAGAGGCCAAGGTGGGCAGATAACCTGGGTGCGGGGGTTCAAGACCAGCCTGGGTAACATGGTGAAACCCCTCTCTACTAAAAAAATACAAAAATTAGCTGGACATGGCAGCAGATGCCTGTAATCCCAGCTACTCAGGAGGCTGAGGCAGGAGAATCGCTTGAACCTGGGAGGCAGAGGTTGCAGTGAGCCAAGATCACACCATTGCACTCCATCCTGGGCAACAAGAGTGAAACTCCATCTAAAAAAAAAAAAAAAAAATTCTTGTTGAGTGAAGTCCCGAGCTCCTCCCCTAAACTTGTGAACACATAGGTTGTGTTCACATAAATGAGTGATTTACCTCTTCATAGCTTTCTGCTGGCAAAAGTTTTAAGTCCCGTTTAACATTAGGCAATTTTTATTATTTTGGTGCCCTGTCGTTCCTATTTTTCATTGCCATGAAACTGTTTCCAATCTGTGTTCAAGAGCCTCATTTAAATTGTATTCAAAGTATTCTAAGAAACAGGCCTCAAGAAAATATGTCTTTTCCTGGCACAAGTACTGGTTAACTGGTTTCTAGTTATTAATAACAAGTCATTGGTAACAGGAGATGGGAAGGAAGGATGCCTTTTCACGTCTTCTCTCAGGTATTGTTTTCCTTCTGATTGGAGAGAGTTGAGGTGTGTGACTTAACACTCTCCTCTCTGTTCCTGCTTTTGCTGGATGGAGAAGAGGAGCCCTAGGGAAAAGCCACGGGAGCAGCACTGAGCTCACAACCAGACGGACAAGGGACTCCTTTAATGAACTCTAATAGCCTAAGGTGAGTGACTAAACCACCTTTGGCCTGGACAGAGAAGCAGGCAAAGAGGCATCCCAAGGGAGGCTTAAAATCAGTTTCCCTGGGGTCTAAAAACAAAATGCAGGGTATGGTTTCGGACTAGAATAGACATCCATAAGAGCCGACAGTCATAACTAGCATTTTTCATTTACTAGATTGAGTACTTGCTGGATTTCTATCCCATAAAATGGGCACTATTAGTATCCCAATTTGCAGAAAAGAAAGCCAAAGCACTGAGAGGTGAAATGGCTTGTCTAAGGTCCACCGGGATGAACTGGGATTAACTGGCTCAACTGGGGTAAGAAAGGTATCCAATATATTTCTTTTGCTTTAATATTCTTAAAAAGGCAAATCTAATTCAAGGCTTTAATGTTCAACTTTTTATTTTTATTTATTATTATTATTAATTTTTTTTTAGATGGACTCTCACTCTGTCACCCAGGCTGGAGTGCAGTGGCACGATCTCGGCTCACTGCAAGCTCCGCCTCCCGGCTTCAAGCGATTCTCCTGCCTCAGCCTCCTGAGTAGCTGGGATTACAGGTGCATGCCACCATGCCCGGCTAGTTTTTTGTATTTTTAGTAGAGACAGGGTTTCACCATGTTAGCCAGGATGGTCTCCATCTCCTGACCTCGTGATCCGCCCGCCTCGGCCTCCCAAAGTACTGGGATTACAGGTGTGAGCCACCGCTCCTGGTCAATGTTCGACTTTTTATATATTTAAAACAGGAATAAGGTGCAAGATTCAGGGATGCAATCAATTTCAGATAAAGCACATGTGTGGCCTTGCAAGTAAAGAACTTCCTGCCACCTAGTGGCAATCTATGCTTGCTGCAGCGGGGCAGCCAAGAATCCCAGGCCTCCTGGTGCAGGCGCTGCAAAAAACTTGTGAAGGTCGAATCTATCAAATATCACCGGTATTCACTCCTATTTGCAGAGGTTATTGCCAAATAAGTGTGATATGAGAAGTCAAGACTGTTTTTCAATGACCCCCACCTTTCTCCCTCACCCCTGCCTTCTTGAGTATTCCTTTTGCTTCTACACTCCTTGGGTATGCTCCTTTTATGATAAATGCTTTGCTAATAGTGATCTAAATAATCTGTGCCCTTGAGAGTCTATAAGCATCCTGACCAGGGGTAGAGACTTGTCTTACTCATCTGTAAATCCCAAGGCCTGGCACAAAGGCAGTACCCAGTGAATGTTTGTTGAACGAATATAAATGAATGCTTTTGACTCAAATTCTATGACTCAGGCCAAGATTAAGCAGCAGTTTATTTGAATACTCTATATAGTAAACATTTGAAGAGGGTGGGTGGGAAAGTGGAAGGGGCTTCTCAGGGAAGTGTCCAAGGCAAGAAAGGGCAGGAGGCCCTTGGGCCATTGACCTGCTTACAGGGCCGTGGATGCCCGGAACTTCTGGGTCAAACAGAACACCGCGGCTGTGAGAGCCGTGCACTGACGGGCCAGGAGTTTCACACTCAGGTCATGGTAGCCCCTCTCGCAGGTCGATTTAGCGGCCTCTACAAACTGATGGTAGGTGTACACCACATCCCTCAGGTTCCCCGCTGCCTCCCTGTGCCGGGTGGAGCAGCGGCTACAGTCCGTGAACTGAAAGCACAGGCCAGCCAGTTGGACCAGGTGCTGGAAGGTGTCACGCACGGCCCCCTGCATCTCTTCGGGGGACTGGTCCATTCTGATCACATGCTGACAGCTCGACAGGAGCTTCTGGGAGCCCATGCAGAGGCGGCTCCGGCTTTCGGTAAAGTGCCAGGTGCACTTCTCTGGGGGATGTTTGTTTCCAGTCCCCCAGGAAGTTTCTAAAATGTCTTGTAGCTCCAGCAAGCTCTCCATAAGCTGGAGGAAGCCCTCAGGGGTGCTGGCGGGGGTGGCTTTCAGCTGTCTCAGTGCCCTGGAGCAGTACTCTGGCCAGATGTGGCTTTTCCTCCACAGGGATGCAGTGCTGCAGCTGTGGGTTCGGGCAGGCCTCCAGGGCAGAACCACGGGGCTTCCCGCAGAGGGCGGTGAAGTGAGGGGGGCCGTGGGGTGTGCGTCCAAGTCCCTGTCTTCTTCCTCTGTCTCAGGCTGTGGGCCACGGAAGCATGTGGCATAGGAGAACTGACAGCTGCACTGCTCCATCCCTATCCTGGGAGCCACCATCTCATTCATGCCTGCAAAACCCAAAGATGTAGCCATCCTGAGACTGGCAGAGACTTCAGGACGGCTTTCTGGGGCAAAGCACAGAAAAGACTTTTCAGCAGGAAGGCAGATGCTAGAGCTGTCACTTTTGCCTTCTGAGAGAAAGCAATGGTTTGAAGTTTCTAAGTGAGGATCCTCTTGTGGACGTGGTAGTGGCTCTGGCAAGGAAGGCCCAGGATTAAAACAGACCCACTCAGGGCTGTCCCTACGGGCTTTATCTTCCCCTGTCACATGGTTAGGTGTCTCTGCCTTGATCCCCTCTGGAGGGAGGGCTGATGAAATTGTCTGCTTCCCAAGAAAGAAATCAGGGTCTAAATCCAACTCTATGAAGAGTTTTTGTTCTTGAGCCTGGCAGGCTTGCCCTGGGGGTTCTCTGCTCTGTCCTTGAGGGTCTCTAGGGCCATGTGGTGGGATCTGCTCAGTCCCTGTTACAGGAGCATCTAAAGAAAGGGAGGTTACTATTTTACCAGCTGGAGAACTAATATCAAGAGTCTGTGAAACATTATTTGACACATCACCCAGGGAGTCACCTGAATCCTTCCTAGATTCCTCCTGAAATATCTTGGTGCCATTTTTGTTTGTAACTTCTCTGTCTCTTTCCAAAGATAGTTGTCCTTGTTGCTCTTCCTTTGTAGGGATAGAAGCTATCTTCTCTCCTGGATTTATTCCACATTCATCACTTCCAGGCTCATCTCCAGGAGACAACAAAGGCTCTGTGTATTTGGGGGCAGTTTCTTGCATATGATTTGTACAAAAGATTCCCAATCCCATTTCCAACTGGACATGGGGCTCCAACTGGACAGTGGGGGCTCCAACTGGAGCTCTAGTGTGTCTCTTTGAGAGACATTATGTAGCCCTGGGTTGCTGGCCAGGCAGACTCTGTCTGGGTTAGGGTCGCCACTGGAGAGGGAGAAGGAGCTGTCCCCATGCTCTATGGCAGGTTCTTTGGGGGCAGTGCCATCCAGGTCTTGAGACAGAGGTAAGATTTGGGAAGGCCTTGCCTGAGCAGTATCTGGGCCAGATGAACCTGGGTTAGAACAGTGAGGAGTGCTTGCTGAGGAGCTGGCAACAGGGACAACACCAGAATTCTCTTTATTGTTGGGGTCAATCCGGAAGCGAATGGCAGAAATAGAAGACACTCGAGAGTCGATGACTGATTTGGTTTCCATGGTCTCGGGCTCCATCTCCATGACCCTGGAGGCTGGGTTTGTGCTCTTGGTCTCCCTCAGGGGAGCTAGCAGCCCCAGGGCCTTTGTCTCCAGAAGGCCAGGCTCACCCTGCATGTCCTGCAGAGAGGACACAGTTGGGGAGGGTGCACCAAGGGCCAGGTAGGGCTCCCTGTCATAGTAGCACACGTCGTCTACACTCTCCAGGGAGGCCGATGGCACCAGGGGAAATGAGACCTGAGAGGTGTAGTCGGTCTGTAGGAAAGACCTTCTTTTCCTCAGGGTCTTGGCATACTTCTTGACTCCTCCCCTCCTGCTTGGCTCTCTTCCATCTGGCCCACAAGGCAGGCTGTTCTCAGGGCTACAAGTGCTGGCCTTATTCTGCAAGCTTGTGGCACTGGGTTCTGCAGCAGAAACATCTCTGGGCCCTGGGAGTCCGGAAACAAAAAATATATTAAAAAGCAGAAAACCAAAGAGGTTTATAGAGCTTGGGGCTGGGGCCTTGGGCTTGCCTGGGTTCAAATTCTGGCCAGGCTGTGTAAACTTGAGCAAGTTCAATCCTGATCTCCTCAACTTCCTCATCTGAAAGATGGGTATAATAATAATGACAGACTTTTTTTTATTTTTTTGAGACAGAGACTCGTTCTGTTACCCAGGCTGGAGTGCAATGGCATGATCTCAGCTCACTGCAACCTCCGCCTCCCAGGTTCAAACAATTCTCCCGCCGCATCCCCCTGAGTAGCTGAGAGTACAGGCATCTGCCATCACACCAGGCTAATTTTTGTATTTTTAGTAGAGATGGGGTTTCACCATGTTGGTCGGGGTGGTCTCAAACTCCTGACCTCAAAGGATCCACCTGCTTAGGCCTGGGATTACAGGTGTGAGCCACCGTGCCTGGCTGACACTTTTTTTTTTTTTTTGAGACAGGGTCTCACTCTGTCCCCTAGGCTGTAGTGCAGTGGTGCGATCACGGCTCACGGCAGCCTTGAACTCCTGAGTTCAAGCAATCCTCCCACCTCAGCCTCCCAAAGTGCTTGGATTATAGGATTGAGCCACCGCACCCCCAGCTGTGATAGACATTTTTAAATTTTTGGCTGCCTAAAATCCATTTAATTTTCTTTTGGTCACAGCACCTCAACTTCGATTTAGGGAATGACATCTCCCCAGTGGTTAGAACCTGCTGGAAGTGTTCATGAAGACGCTCTGTCCACGCCAGCCAAGTAACTCAGCCAATCAGCTACAAATTCCCCACAAGTCCAAACTCAAAGACATTTATTAAAAAAAAAAAAAAAAAGCAGAGCCATTCTTTCCAGCCACAATATCTTGATAATACAAGTAGGGAATCCTGTTACTAGACTCTTAGCCTGGTTGCTGTCTATTTCTGAATCCACAGTTCTTTAGGTTTGCCAGCAATTCTATAAACAATCTTACTTCCTAACACTTTTTCTTTGTGCTGATGTTAACCCAAGTCTTTTAGTGCCAACAGTGCCAATCAGTGCTGCCGTGCAGGTTAAATTAATCAGCGCATTTTTATAAAGCACCCAGCACAAGGCCTCTACCTCATTAGGTATTCACTAAAATGAAGCTATTCTTGTTATTGCCATTTCATGTCTGAATGCAGAGGGGCCACGACTCTGTCACAGGCATCGAGTTTTGTGTGTCCCAGGATGGATCTTTCTGGGAGGAGAGGCAGTATTGTGAAGAACCCTTGGGAATCAGCCAGAAGGAATTAGGATCAGAGCCTAGCACTTGAGAATCAGATAGCTTGTGTAGTCAGACCAGTCATTTCTAACCTGGCTGCAGGCTATTAGAAACCCTATCAAGTCCTATGCTGCTCCTCAGAATCTCTGAGGAGTCAGAATCTCTGAGGCTAGGGCCTAGGAATCTACAAGGTCTAGGTTGTTGTTGTTGTTGTTTTATTTTTATTTTTTTTTTCAGACAGAGTCTTGCTCTATTGGCCAGGCTAGAGTTCAGTGGCGTGATCTTGGCTCATTGCAACCTCCACCTCCCGGGTTCAAGCAACTTTCCGACCTCAGCCTCCCAAGTAGCTGGGATTACAGGCATGCACCGCCACACCCAGCTAATTTTTGCATTTTTTGTAGAGACAGGGTTTCATCATGTTGGCCAGGCTAGTTTCAAACTCCCGACCTCAGGTGATCCGCCTGCCTCGGCCTCCCAAAGTGCTGGGATTACAGGCGTGAGCCACTGCGCGGCCGAATCTATGATTTTCAAACAAGGTTCCTCAGGTGATTCTGATGCCCAGCCACGTTTGACTGCCCTAGGCTACTGACAGCCACTGACCAAGGAGTTTCTAAGTCCCAAAGACAGAGAGGCTCCAATAGTGAGTCAGGGACCAGATCAGAACCCAGGCTGAGGAATCCTAGTTCTGGCTCTCTTCTCAGCAACACACTGGCTCCCTAAAAACCACAACAACAACAATGTCCAGTATGAACCCCGTATGTCCCTGACTAGACTCCCATAAAAGGGCCCTGACTGATGGTTTCTGCCACACTTCCATCCTGCCCCCAGCACAACAGCTGGCCCTGCAGGGCAAGGCTGGGGGCACGGAAAGTGGTTGTCTGGGTTCTTTGGGGAGCAGTAAGCAGTCTGGCCATGGTTTCTCCTTTCCTTACGGGCACAGTCAGTTGAACTCAGTGTAGATGGTGGAGACTACATTCATTCATTTAGCAACAATTGCTAGACACTGTGTGCTGGGGACATAGTGAGAAACACATAGTTCTAACACTCAAAGGAGTTCTCGGTCTAGTGATGGACAGAAACATCAACACAGAATCATACAAGTAAATATGTAATTTACAGGCTATGCTAGGTGCCAGGCAGGGAGAGGCTCAGGTGCTGCAAGAACATGTGACAGGGATGGGGAGACCTGCCTTGGGCTGGGAAGCCTGGGAAGCCTGGGAAATGTTCTCTGAGGAAGTGAATTCCAACTGGAATCTGATAGATGGATGGCACCAGCAGCCACGATCAGGGGAGGGGTGTTTCAGGCAGAAAGAGCAGCATGTGCAAAGGCTGGAGGAGGGAAAAAACAGGCACTTGTAGAAAGTGGCAAGGAGGGCTGTATGGCAGGAATGCAGGAGAAGGGAGAGACACAGGCAGAGGCCATGTCACAGAGGGCCTCAAAGGGCCTGACAGGGCTCCCAGAGGAGCTGGCCTTTCTCTCCAGAACAGTAGGAGAGCACAGGAGGGCAGGGAATAGAGGATCAGAGAGCAGCAGGAAAGCGCCGAGACAGGAACAAGGGCTGCAGATCTCCTAGCTTCTGGCAGGTCACCTTCGACATCCACGTGCTCGTTTCCAGTATGTTTCCTTCAGAATGCGGTGTGTGTGTGTGTGTGTGTGTCCTGCCCGGATCTCAGTTCTACTTGGGAAGTCATCCTACATGGAAAGACCCTCCACACTCGCGGTGGAGGAATGTATGAGGAACCTGATTGAAACACAGCCACCAGATCCCCCACCTTCTGATGTCAGAGTCCCTTAGACCCCAGACGGCCTGTCCATCTGGTTCTTCTTGCTTCACGGCCTCCTTTAATGCAGCCTCAACGATCAGTGATGACATAGCCACTTCACTCTGCCGGGCACTCCTGTCAAGCCCTTTTCTTTTGTGTAAATTCTGTCCCTCCCACAAGGCCTAGCCCATTTGCCCCCTCTTCTGGGAGGCCTTCCCTGATTCCCACTGTTGGACGAATCCCTTCCATCTCTGCTTGCCACAGTTCTCTGAACCTCCCTTGCAGCCCTGCCATGATGCCTAAAATTTCATCCACGGAATCTGTATCTACCTCCTCAGAAGTGGTCAGGGACCCTGTTTCACTCATGTGTCTTCCTCTCAAGCTTGGCCCCGGGCCTTCGCCCCCAGGAGGCACTCAGGAGCTGCCTGCTGTGTCTGCAGGCCTGCAAGGGAGGGCTCACCTGAGGGGGGGCCTGGGGGAGTGAGCTTATCAGCCGCGTCATAGTATTCCTCATCTGAGCTGCCATCCTCAAAGGCCAATGGTGGGTGCAGGGCCAGGGATTCCAGCATGGAACTGGGCTGGGCCTCAGTCCAGCCCTGCTGACCCCAGGCTGGCGGGGCTCCTCCTTGCCGCGAAGCTGTGCTGTCGGAACTGTCACTCAGGTAGCTGGCCGGGGAGACACTGGAGCACAGGCTGTAGTAGTCGGCGCGGCTGCCTTCATACAGCCTGGGGTCCAACCTGACTGTGCTCAGTTCTGGTGCCCAGCCAAATGTCTCCAAAGCGGCACTCTCAGAAAACTCTGTCTTCTGGCACTGGGGGTTGGCTCTCTGGGCCAGGTCCAGGAGACAGAGGAAGCCACTGGTTTCAATACCGCTTCTCTCCTCCTGGCTGTCAGAGTCAATGCTCTCTGGGAGGCTTGGCGAGCCGAAATGGAAGAAAGCGGACCTGATGGAGGAGCAGGTATCTAAGTCATCCTCTTCCAGAGCGTCCATGGATTCGCTCGAGCCGCTGGTCCTGTAGCCGCGGCTCTCCGTGTTGGCTGAGTCGGACGCCTCAGACTCGGCACTGTCTGTCGTGCTGCTGGCCCCGCAGGTGCTGGGGCCCCTCCTAGCCACCTCAGGTGTGGGGCTGTTCCCAGGAGGCTGCTCCTCCTTTATGAGTGATCTGCAGGGTGCCAGCTTTACCAGGCACCTGTCAGAGAGAGGTTCGAGTACGCAGTCCACCTCAGAGGACTCCTCTGAGTCACTGCAGGCCCTGGACTCATAGCCTGCAACACAGGGTACACCAACAGTTACACAACAGAACTCTCCTGCCTGTGTGTCCTTCTAGCCGCCCCGACCCCCACACAAACCTGCCAGATGAGAAAACTGAGGGCCAGAAGGTGGCTGGCCTAAGACCGTGCTATACTGACCAACATGGGATCTGAGGGACTCCAACTTCCATGTTCTCCCCACAGTATCAGACCGCCTGTCCCACATCTCTCTGAGCTAAAGGAGGCTGGATTAACTCCATCCCCACCTCCAAGAAGAACTGTCTGTTCATAGAAATGTGGTATTTACTTTGATTCCTCTTTGCAGGGGCAGCACTGCCCAGGTTTGCTAAGCCCCTCCCCAGACCTCAGTTCTGTCCTGTCTGGGCATCAAAGTCAGATGGGGAATCATATTTTAAAAATACAACAGATCCTTGGCCCTACCCCTGAAGTACTGAGTCAAATCTCTAGAAGTGGGGCCTGAGAATCTACATTTTTAGCAATTTTATGGGGAGTATGAGGCTGCTAGGCTGGCACCATTCTAAAGCCTGGCCTTCTGGATCCATGGGTGCTACGGGCTTTGTAGGACAGTGAAAACTCATCCAGCTGCAGGTTCTCAGGAAGGATTAATGGTAGGAGGGTGGGGAGCACTGAGCCAGGTTGCAATCTCTTTATTCCTGTAAGCCTCCAGAATGATCTTTCTCAAACTTCTCTCTGACCTCATCACACCCTGCTTACACCTTCTGATGGCTGCCCTGCCTATGGGGAAGAGCCTGACCGCCCCCACGACAGTTACAGTCTCTCACAATATGGCCTTGTTACCCTTCTCACAGGATGGCCATGGCGCCTCATGCAGAGTCTAGTCCTCCCTTCCCTCAAAGGATGGCCCTAAGGCCTCCTCTGCAGGCTCTTCCCCCTCTCCCAGGATGGCCTTGAACCCTCCTCCGTAGTCTAGTCCCCCCGACAGGATGGTCTTGATGCCTCCCCTTCAGTCTAGTGTCTCCCTCACAGAATGGCCCTGAGGTCTCCTCTGCAGTCTGGCTGCCCTTCTCATGGTGGGGCTCCTATCTCTTTTCACCATCTCCCTTTTCCTCTCTGGCAATATGGTCCAGCCCCTCCTCAGGCACCCAGTCCCCCATGGCAGCCTTCCCTGCCATGTTCCAGCCACCCATAGGGAGAGCTTCTTTCAGGTCATGGCCTTTTCCTCAGGTCATTCCTCCAGGGCCCCTCGGCCTTGAATGATCTGTCTTCCTTTCTGTGCCTGGTTAACTCCAGCATGTTCTTCAAGATCTACTTCCAATACCTCTTCCTCTAGAGGACTTTCTCTGACAGGCAGCAGCAGTCACCCCCCAGCCTCTCCACAACAGCCCTGTTCCCACTCTGTGTTGTCTCCCTGAGCAGACTCTGAGGAGTCACCCTTTGTTCATAAATATATTGTGTAACAACAAAGGTAACAGGCCGGCACGTTGGCTCATACCTGTAATCTCAGCACTTTGGGAGGCCAAGGTGGGCGGATCATTTGAGGTCAGGAGTTTGAGACCAGCCTGACCTGCATGGTGAAACCCCATCTCTAGTAATGTACAAAAATTAGCCGGGCATGGTGGCATGTGCCTGTAATCTCAGCTACTCGGGAGGTTGAGGCAGGAGAATCACTGGAACCCAGGAGGCGGAGGCTGCAGTGAGCCAAGATTGCACCACTGCACTCCAGCCTGAGTAACAGAGCGAGACTGCCTCTAAAAATAAAAAATAAAAACAAAAACAAAGGTAACAGATACTCCAAACTCATCACTTTCCGTTTTACTTATTGTATTAACACCTATTCTCTTGAGCTGATTTCTACTTTATCCATATAGAGGAAACATGCTACAATGGTGTGCTACTGACCACCTCTTCCCATCTCCACATTCAGTGACATCACGTGGTGGTAGCCTGAAATTAGCCACGGTGAGAGTGTTGACACCATGGAATTGGGCAATTCCTTCAAATTGTTTTTTGTCCCCCTGCAGGGAGTTGTTCAACATTTATCAGCATAGCCCTGGGGACATGCTGCATCAATGATGCTGAAGCAAAAGCCTGGCAGAAACTGGGAGCTGGCCTGGGGGAAACTGTCTTACCTGCCTTGCAGAGATGTTCTTTTTTTTTTTTTGACGGAGTCTCGCTCTGTCGCCCAGGCTGGAGTGCAGTGGCGCGATCTCGGCTCACTGCAAGCTCCGCCTCCCGGGTTTACGCCATTCTCCTGCCTCAGCCTCCCGAATAGCTGGGACTACAGGCGCCCGCCATCTCGCCTGGCTAGTTTTTTGTATTTTTTAGTAGAGACGGGGTTTCACCGTGTAGACCAGGATGGTCTCGATCTCCTGACCTCGTGATCCACCCATCTCGGCCTCCCAGATGTTCTTTTATACTTCAAGAGATTGCAAAAGAGTGCTTAGGTATGGAAGAGAAGCCAGGTCATATACTTCCTGAACAAATAAGTGACATTGCTTTTTGATGAGAAATAATGATAATCTTTCTTTTCTTTTTTTTTTTTTTTTTTTGAGATGGAGGTTCGCTCTTGTTGCCCAGGCTGGAGTGCAATGTCACAATCTCGGCTCACTGCAACCGCCACCTCCTGGGTTCAAGTGATTCTCTTGCCTCAGCCTCCCAAGTAGCTGGGATTATAGGTGTGTGCCACCATGCCCGGCTAATTTTGTGTTTTTAGTAGAGATGGGGTTTCACCATGTTGGCCAGACTGGTCTCAAACTCCTGGCCTCAGGTGATCCACCCGCCTCAGCTTCACAAAGTGCTGGGATTACAGGTGTGAGCCACCATGCCTGGCTGAGAAATAATGATAAAATGCAGTGGATCTGAGACGATCGTAGGAAATACTGCAGGGAACTAGAGCTCTTCCACAGCATTCTTTGGTTTCAGGAAAATTTCAGATACAAAGAAAGCTTCTTTGTTTAGTATTTATGAAAGATCAATTGTTTACTAGGAAATAAACAGAGAAATAGCTCTCATCCACTTGAGCTGAAGCCTCGGCTCAATTCAATTCACCACCTCCCTTTAGGCTGCCCTTACCTACAAGGCCAGTGAAAGGGGCCTGTCCTTACTGGGGCAAGACTCAGTGCCTCACCTTCCTCTGCGGATACACGGTGCGCTTGTTGTTTGTTTCCAGGCCAGAGGAAAATGGAGGTAACTGGGTCAACTAACAGCCTGTAGTACCCAGCAATCAGGCAGGCTAGGTCTTTTGCACTGTTGGATTCCAGCAGCAAAGTGAGAACCTTGGAAAGCAAATAGAAATCTCATGTTTATCAAGGACCAAGGGACAGTCTGAAGACTGACAACAAAGCCATGTGGGACCAACAAGAGATTCCAAGTAAATCCAGCCATGGTCCACAGATAGATCTCCTGGTGCCCCATATCCTCACCTGCAAGGCTTTAAATGAGGATCTGCATGTACTCATACACGGACACATCGCACATGCATGCACGTGCACACACACACACGTGCACACACACACACACACACAGTGGGCTCTTCCCACCCAATCTGTACAGTGTCTTCTGGCTCCTCATCCTCTACCCCAGCGCCATATCCAAACTGCCCCATCCCACCCTGTTCATTCCTGCAAGAGGGACCTTGCAAGACTAAACTTAGAAAAGAAAAAGGAGCAAGAACATGTGGAGAACGAGGGAGAGGGTGATAAGAAGAATAAAGCACCACTCTGGAGTATGTTGGGATTAAATCAAAGGAGGGCAGAATAAAAGTAAGACCTTCGAGAGAGCCTCAGGAGGTACCCTGCACTAGTGACTTTTTTTTTTTAGACAGAGTTTCGCTCTTGTTGCCCAGGTTGGAGTGCAGTGGTGCAATCTTTTGCTCACTGCAACCTCTGCCTCCTGGGTTTAAGTGATTCTCCTGCCTCAGGCTCCCAAGAAGCTGGGATTACAAGCGTGAGCCACCACACCTGGCCCACTATTTACCCATTTTAATGCTCACCACTTAAAGCTTTTGGGCAGCAATCTGGTCCCATGCATGTCATAAAATCCTCTAGTGGGCTGGGCGCGGTGGCTCACGCCTGTAATCCCAGCACTTTGGGAGGCTGAGGCAGGTGGATCACGAGGTCAGGAGATCAAGACCATCCTGGCTAACACGGTGAAACCCTGTCTCTACTAAAAAATGCAAAAAATTAGCCAGGTGTGGTGGTGGACGCCTATAGTCCCAGCTACTTGGGAGGCTGAGGCAGGAGAATGACATGAACCCAGGAGGCGGAGCTTGCAGTGAGCCGAGATGGCGCCACCGCACTCCAGTCTGAGCGACAGAGCGAGACTCTGTCTCAAAAAAAAAAAAAAAAATCCTCTGGTGTTCTCCATCTACGTTTCTCAACCCGACAGGAAAGCACATGGTCCATCTCAGTTTGTACAAAAACACCTTTTAGGACCTCTTCAGGAAAATGTACCATTTACCACTTTCCCTTTGACAGAACAGGATGGACAATTCATCCTCTTAAGCAGATATTGGACATTAGACTTTATTATTATTTAAAATTCACATAAACTAGCCTGGCCCCCATTTGGCCCCAGATTCCAGCAGTTGAATTCAGAATCTCTCCCCATTGTGTTACCTTGACGTCCTGAAGATACACTTTGACCACGCTCACTTTCTCAGATTCTTCTGTTAGCTCTACACGGCTAATGTTTGCAAACTCTGCCAACGTGGACATGATGTTGAGTTTGCTATTGATAATTTGGCTAATCCCATACTTGGCTCCAACTAGAAGGGCAATGTAGGATTCTCTATCCTGTAACTGCAGAGGGTGGAAGGGGAATTAGTTTCCATTCGCAAGCTAGTGAAAATACATTTCACATGTAAGCAAAAATACCTCTTGCTGCAAACTCCTTGATTCCTGCTTTAGGTCCTAACCACCAATCCTCCAGATGATTGCCTAATTGAGCCCCATCAAGAGCTAAATCAAAGTGTAAATTTATCTCCCCAAACTCTTCCCAACACAGCCCTGAGCCACAGCCATAAACACATCTGTATTTTCACATCTATGTACCTATCTTCCTGCTCTATGAATCCCTTCCCTGCCATCATTTCCCGTTTAAATCCTGATCCTTCTTTAAAAGCTTACATCAAAACCTACTGCCTATGAAAAGCATCTGCCTGATCTCAGCCTCCTTAAGCCAGAAATGTCCCTTTCCTCTCTGTTGTTCCTGTGCCACTTCCTCTTACTTCTCTACTAGCACTGAACACTTATGACTTCTTATTTTAATTATTTGTATTAAGTCTCATTTTCCATGTTAAGTTTCTCAATAACAGAGTCTGCATTTATCTCTATTTGTAACCCGCAGTGCCTGGCAAGCACCCTGAACCGGTTCCATGTAGCTGGTTGCTTCTCCCACTACCAGTTCTTTCCTTAGACAAGAAAGGTAAAGCGAGACTGGGGACTGGAACTGGACAGCTGGGAGAGGGCAGAATTAGCCCTTGGAAAAATTGGGAAGTTTTTCTTGTACCTTCAAAACTGTCCTTTCTGTGATCTAGTCTCTTTTCCACCTTTTGGGTCTTCTACTTAAACAAAGAATCCATCTGTGTCTCCCCTTCCCCTAACTATCTGATGCTCTTCCTTTCTTTCAAAACACTGATTCTCTTCTTCCATCTACATTGTTAGGTTAGCAATCTGATTACATTGGCCCATCACTGTAAATGACTGAGGTGCACACCAAATCTTTTGAAAGGACTTTGGTTAATATTTTTTTTAAAACGCCACTCTAATTGGTAAATTGGTTTTGTGCTGCAGGATCCTGGGGCCAACAGTGCTGGAGGAACGCTCTCTGAAACCACAATCCCGAGACACTGACTGCCGAAAAGCACATGCTCTAGGCCTAGGCTGAGAAAAGCAGCAGGTGGGAGAATGGGAAGAGAGCCCAGGGTTTTCCTGCTTCTCTTCTTCCTTCTCAGGCCCACCCCTCATTCCTCCCTCCTTCTGAACAATCAGAGACTCAGCTTGGCAGTCAAACACTCTTATTTTTCTTTCATGATTTCCAGTTTTTCTCTTCACCTTCATATACCCAAAGCTCCAGAGTGAAATGTTTACCATCCCCTTCTGACCCAGAAGGCCTTTTCCTCTCTACTGAAGTCTGGCCAAATTCAGCCTTCCTCTTGCCTCTTTCCTTAACCCCTTCTCCTTCCTATACTATACTGAAGCAAGTAGTGCTACCTTCTGTCTCCAAACTCCACAGCAATAGGCCGGAACCTGTCTCATGGCTTTGCTTCATTTTGTTGGGTAGCTTGTTTCATCCTTCAAGGATGGAAATCGCGTCTTATTCAGCCCTGCTTCCCCTAGCATCTATCACAGGGGTAGCACCAAGCAAGGGCGTGATAAATATTTTCCAGTGGTATACTATTTAGTTTCCCAAACAAATTTTAGTACATGACAGAGTCCTCAGGAATTTTAGGCTAAAAGATATATTGATTTTCAGAGGATCTCTAAGGTCCCTTACGTGAGTAGGATTTCATAGTTCTCTAATACATACCATTAAAGTAGCGTTAAAGATTCTTCCACTATATGTCTTGAGTTCTCCGAGGATCTGTAGATAATTTAAACGTAGCTGGGCAGCAGAAATAAGTTGCTTAAATAGAAAAAAAAAAAAACCTTGAAGTCAGTGTTATTCATTGGTCTAAAATCCAGGCGATATTGAAAATGTTTTCCCTAAAGTTTCACAGCAGACTGCTGGGTGGGTCGGCAGAGGCACCTTCATTACCTTCTGTCGGGGTTCCAGCAAATTCTGGTTCCTCTTCATGTGGAAGCTAATGGCTTTCTTGATGTCTTTGCCTTTCATGTTTCGGAGTAAAGTTGGAGATATAAAGTTCTCTATTCCCCAGTCTTTCCTGCCATGAGACATTGGAGACAAGGAGGCCCATTTCTACAGTGTACTTGGCTCTAATGAAGAGCATAATTACATTTGATTCAGTACTTAGTATTCCCATAATACAGCAATTACGAGCCACCTTCTCCTCCTCTCTTTTTCTCTCTCACACACACATACACACACTCTCCACAAAAATCCCCACAGGCATTCAGGAACTAAACCCCACTGATCATTCTGGGAGCTCATCACTCTTGGCGTGGTGTGACATTCTATCAGTCAGAGCAGGAGTTCTGAATCTTTTTCACTACAAAATATGTGGCAGATAATGACAGCATATGTACAAGACACTCTCATGGGGCAATGCAGAGCTCCTGTGAATCCCTCAGGCCAAGCTTCAGCATGATGCCAGCCTAGCAGCCTCAGAATCCCCCAGAAACTTGCTAAAACTACCGATGCTCAGGCCCTGCTGCTAGAGATTGGACTCAGTACATCAGGGATGGGGCCAAGGATCTGCTGTATTTTTTAAAATATGATTCCCCAAATGATTCTGATGATTCAGGCAGGACAGAGCTGAGATCTGGGGAGGGGCTTAGCAAACCTGAGTGATGCTGTCCAGAACAATTCTAAGCTAGGAATCAGAAGGTGCTGAAATTGTAGGACTTGAAACTGCCCTAGTGGAGACATAATGCAATAGGAACTGGTTCATATCCATGGGAAAAATTAATTTCCAAGGCATTCCCACCCCTAGAGAAGCTTAACACTGATGCTGGCAACTGATTTCCCAAAACATCTTCCCGGGAACTGGGAATTTACAAAGGGATCCTGTGTCGTTCCATCTGGAATTGGCTTCTGTCCCAGAGAAAGCAGCCAGGTTCAGACATCTGGGGGAGCCAGGTCGGATTAGAAAGGATGCAGAGGGAAATGGATGGAAAGACAACAGACAGATACATGGGTAGGGGGTGACTATCAGCTTTCTGTGGCATCTGGCCCTCCTGGCCAGGGGCCAGCAAGTTATAAATGCAATGCAGCTGCCATCCCCTGCCACTCACTCTATATACTTTAAAGAGATCTTCTGTGGCTGGGCACAGGCGTAGATCCGCTCCTGGATATGCAGAGCCGCGAGTCGGAGTGCAGAGCTACATTTCATTTCTACAGCAAAGCGCTCCTGGAGCACATCGCTGCAGCTCTAGAAGAGATTAAATAGAGCAGATGGGAAACAAAAGCAGACGTATTGTGTACCCTCATTTTCTCAGGTGAAAGGCAGCAGGACCAGGAGCTCCGCTTTGAGAGCTGGCTCTCACAGTTCTTTGCTGTGTGACCTTGGTTAAGTTACCAAGACTCTCTGAGCATTTGGTGTCTGGTAAATGAGGATAGTAAAATCTACCTTACGTGGTTTCTGTGAGACTTAAATTAGATAAGGTATGTGAAAGCAGGTACAAGGCACACAGTGTTATACAAATACAAAATATTGATGCATTGTTATTGCTATTATTATTATTTTCTGCCATTGTTTCTGTAAGACTTGGGGCAGTCCAATCCACCTAGTCTGAGTTACCTCATCTGTAAAATACTGATATCTGCCAAATGATTCTTTCTCTTTTTTCTTTTTTGGAGACAGAATCTTGCTCTATCACTCAGGCTGTAGTGCAGTGGCATGATCTCGGCTCACTGCAACCACCACCTCCCAGGTTCAAGTGATTCTCCCACCGCAGCCTCCCAGGTTCAAGTGATTCTCCCACCGCAGCCTCTCAAGCACCTGGAACTATAGGTGTGCTCCACCATGCCTGGCTAATTTTTTGTATTATCAGTAGAGACGGCGTTTCACTGTGTTGGTGAGGCTGTTCTCAAACTCCTGACCTCAAGTGGTCCATCTGCCTTGGCCTCCTGAAGTGCTGACATTACAGGCATGAGCCACTGCACCTGGCTCTAAATGATTATTTTTCATCAGAATAAAAATGACATAATAACTCTCATCTAAGGAGGTAGAATAGGAGGAGCACCAGGCCACAGATCAAGAACTAGATTTTGGCTCTGCCACTAAGTGGGTGACCCAGACAAATCACATGACCTTCCCAAGACTCAGTGTCATCATTCTAAAATGAAGTTTTGAAGCACTAAGACCCCTTTTAGCAATAAAAACTGTAATTCTAAAGATCCTAAAATGGTATCACAAAATGTATCATCTACATTGAGGACTGAGCCTGAATTTCATTCTGATATTGCACATCTGCTAAAACAGCAACATAGTGACAGAAAAGGCAATTCTGAGTGATGATCAGGCCCATTCTCCTTCAGATAAAGACAATCCCTACCAGGGAGTTGTTTAATGGCCTCAAGCTCACATTCAGAATCACCCAGTGTGCCATCTTTGAGAACAACCACTGTTATTTTAGGAAGCACAGACCCAGTCACCTGCAGATAGAGGTATTCAAAGGCCACAGGGTCTTCTTTCAGGAGGTCCAGGGGGTCCTTGGGAACAAAACAGACCCTGAAGAGGCAGCGGTAGTCGTGTGACTCCTCCCTTTCTACCACCTGCGATGGGTAAGGGAGAGATTATTACTCTCCTAACTGCCTCTGTCCTTGCAGTCATTCCACAAAACTACTCTATAAAACACAGACAGTGAAAGACAGTCCCCAGAGATTTCAATTCTAGTGCTTCCCAAGACAGCCATAGACTTTTGCTCCTAATTTGACTTTCTTTTTCATGGGTACAAAATGTAAAAGGTTCAAAAGGGCAGCATTTCCCACTTACCCATCTTCCAGTTTCCCTTTCCAGAGGAAACTCCTGTTTTCAGTTTCTTGTGTGCCCCTTCCAGAGACAGTTTATGTATATTCGTACTTCAGTATAAGTCTATTCTTTTATCTTCCACAAATAATAACATAGTATATATACCATTCTACAACTTACCTTATTTCACTTAAACTATCTTAGCAATTTAATTTGATTTTCTTTCCCAATGCAAATGGAATAAAAGTAATTAAAAAGTCTACAAGCAGTAAACCTTCTAATCGGTGAGTGCATTGGGTAAGAATTCATCTGCAAAGAGGAATGTTCAGGGTGGCTTTTATGAGGTTATGTCTTACTCATTTCCAACTGTTAAAATCCTCCTCATCTTTGTAACAGACTCACAAAGATTTGTTGAACTAACCTGTGTTTAGCTTTAAAAAGTTGGTACAACATATTATTGAATGGTTGGGAGACTGAGTGGTATAGACTGTTTGGCTATGTTTACCCTATTTTGCCATCAGGAACCATATCAGGGGGTAAGTCCCACAAGAAGGGCTTAGACACAGCCACAAATGCTTCCCTAATGGCTCAAAGGCAGCAGGTGCAAGGGAAGATCATCAGAGCTAGAAGCAAAAGATCAGGGTTCTATCAGCTATGTTACCTTGAGAAAAATCACCTTACCTCTCTAAGCCTTTGTCTCCACATCTGCAAAATGGGGAGGACCTTAAATCTGTGTCCTGCCTACCTCATACTAGCAGATGAAAATCAGGCTTGTCCCATAACCCCCAGGCTGAGTGAGCTCTGTGCCTTCTGGGGCAAGAGAAAGTGCATCAAACCTGCAGATGTGCTGAGCCCTGTCTCCAGAGGTTCTGGTTGAGGCATGCAGCCAGCCCAGCCCATGCCTCCCAGGAACAGGCGGTCAGTCCTCCCTACCTGCTGGATGAGTTCCTCTTCGTGTAGCAGGTGCAGCCGGGAGATGCTGTACTGCTCTTCCAGGGCCAGTGCAAAGTACTCAATACTTCGGATGGACAGCTTCTCCTTCACAGTGAGGATGATGTCCTAGCAGGCACAGAGGTGGAGGGGTTACTCAAGGAACAGGGAGGACTTCCCTGGCTTTCCTGCCATTCCTTAGTGGAGCTAGGGAGAGAAAAGCCTGCACTGACAGGCCCAATGCTGACTTAGGCAGGGGTCTGGTCCCACTCATCAGGCCCCTTACGGCCCTGCAGCCACAGCTCCCCTCTCCTCAAGCTCCATCGCCATCCATACAGCCACCCTGTCTTGCTTTACTTGGAAGGCTGAGGCCATCCAGTGGAGGCTTCTGCCTCTCTCCTATGTCTCTAGACTTATTCTCCCTCTGGAGTTCCCAATCTCTTTTTTTTTTTTTTTGAGAGAGTCTTCCAGGCTGTCACCCAAGCTGGAGTGCAGCTCGCCACAACCCTTGCCTTCTGGGTTCAAGCAATTCTCCTACTTCAGCCTCTCGAGTAGCTGGGATTACAGGCACATGCCACCATGCCTGGCTCATTTTTGTATTTGTATTTTTAGTAGAGACAGGGTTTTGGCATGTTGGCCAGGCTGGTCTTGAACTCCTGACCTCAAGTGATCTGCCTGCCTCAGCCTCCAAAAGAGCTGGAATTACAGGTGTGCACCACCACACCCAACTCATTTTTTTGTATTTTTAGTAGAGACAGGGTTTTGCCACATTGGCCAGGCTCCCAGTCTGTATCTTTGACTGCTTACTAGACAAAATCCCACCACACACTCACTATGTAACTGAGGGAAACCTTTTTTTTGGAGACGGTATCTCACTCTGTTGCCCAGGCTGGCGTGCAATGGCACAATCTCAGCTCGCTGCAACTGCCGCCTCCTGGGTTCAAGCGATTCTCGTGCCTCAGCCACCCAAGTAGCTGGGATTACAGGCGTGTGCCACCATGCCCAGCTAATTTTTTGTATTTTTTGTAGAGATGCAGTTTCACCATGTTGACCAGACTGGTCTCAAACTCCCGACCTCAGGTGATCTGCCAGTCTCAGCCTCCCAAAGTGCTGGGATTACAGGCATGAGCCACCACATTCGGCCACAACTGAGGGACACTTCTGAACCTCAGTTGCTTCCTCTCCAAATAGAGGACAATAATGCCTACTTCCGACTTCCGAGAGTGGCTGACAGGACGGAGTGGTCGTGAGTGCTGCGCTGACGCATTGTGGTTGCCACGCCACTCTTCTTGCTCACTAGAGAAGCCCTCTGTGACCACAAGGTCTTTGCTGCCTCGAAGCATTCGCACACGCTGTTCCCTCTGCCCAGTATACTTTCCCCATTCCTCTTTCCAGGTCTGTTTCTTTCTCTTCCTTCGAGTTTCAGCTCAAATGTCGCCTCTTAGAGAGGCCTTCTCTGGCCAGCGTACATGAATGTAATCATCCCTATTATTCTCTGTCCCAGTGTTCTGTTTATTTCCCTCACCATTATTTAATATTATTTTCTTCAATTAACAGCCATTGTAAAGTTAAGTGAATGGGTTCTAGACCTCCACTCCCAATTCCTAGCTGTAATTGCTTCTTCTCTCTGTGCCTCAGTGTTTTCACCTGTAGAATGGGAATAATATTAACACCTATCTCATAGGGTTGTTGTGTACATTGAATTGATTTCCCCTTAGAAGGCACTTAGAACAGCACTTGGCAGATGGTATGTATTCAACGCATGCCAACTGCTAATCTCTGTTTTCTTGCTTGTCTTCCACCTCACTAGATGGTAAACTCTCTGAGGATGTGGGCCTTGCCTGTGCTGTGCTCCAATATGCAGTATATCCCATGCTTGGCACACAGTAGATGCACACAAGCTTTCACTTGGTGAGTAAACAACAATCATAAATGTCCTGCCAGAACCTCAAATGTAGTAAGTCTCGCACCATGAGGTACTACTCCCTCCTCATGGCTCCTGATTCGGAACCCTCTCTCCACTCGTTCCTCACCCCCATAACTACCCAGTGACTAGTCCCAAAAGGTCCATTTGCTTCTGCAGCTCCACACCATTAATTCAGTGCTGCCTGTGTGCCTGGCATTGTGTTGGCCCCAGTAGAAAGCCTGTCTCTTGACTCTGTCCCTTCTCCATTCTCCCATGTCTACCTCGGCTTGTGCTCATGCATGGTACTTGGCTTATTATTACAGGGTCTCAGACCATGGTGTTTGTGAGATCACCAAGGCAGATGCAGGACAAGATGCCTGGGGGTCCTAGCAGCCAGAACATTCTCTTGGGAAAAGAAGTTCAAGTATATTCTTAATACCTTCACGGTTGTGTTTGCCTCAAACTTGAAAGCTTTGGTCTGTCCATTCTCCAAATATAGCTTGAGCACGTTGGGCATGCACAGCAGAGAATTACCCTGGAAAACACAAGAGTATTGTTGTATCCCTGTCTTTTTTTATTCCTTGTGGAGACAGGGTCTGATCTGTCACCCAGGCTGGAGTGCAGTGGTGCGATCTCGGCTCACTGCAACTTCCGCCTCCCGGGTTCAAGCAAATCTCCTGTCTCAGCCTCCCGAGTAGCTGAGACTACAGGCGCACACCACCATGCCCAGCTAATTTTTTTTTTTTTTTTTTTTTTTAGTAGAGATGGGATTTCACCATGTTGGCCACGCTGGTCTTGAACTCCTGACCTCAGGTGATCCACCTGCCTCAGCCTCCCAAAGTGCTGGGATTACAGGCCTAAGCCACTGTGCCAGCCTAATTTTTATATTTTTAGTAGAGACAGGGTTTCTCCATGTTGGTCAGCTGGTCTTGAACTCCCGGCCTCAAGTGATCTGCCTGACTTGGCCTCCCAAAACACTGGGATTACAGGCTTGAGCCACCGTGCCTGGCCTGTTGTATCCCAGTCACAGCTTTCCTGCCCCTGGGTATGACAAATCCTTGGCTGTCTGGACCTGCCTGGTTTCGAGAGTAGGATCTTCCCTAACCTCCTCACCATGTCAGAGGTTCCTTCTTGGCACTTGGGAATTTCTCCAATGCACAGGCATGCTTTGTCAAGGGATACCCATGAGGACTGTTAGATATGACAAATGGTGGAGAAGAGTGAGTCCTTCCACGAGCGTACTGATAGCACTGCGCAAGCCTGTGCAATGTCTCATGACCATCAGCTCGCATTTTACTGCTGGCTGTACCCTTGTGGGATCCAATTTGGCAAGCCAGATGACCAACATGCACACTGTTCAACATGGGCCTTTCAGAGATTCTTAGACTCTACCTTATAGGATTGGGGTGGGATGGGGAGGGTAGGAAAGTCTCTCCTACCCTCATTTTATTGCTGCATTCCCTGTAATGAAATATCACCAAAGGGCGGAGGGATGCTCTCCACTACATTCACCCCAATTATCACCCTTGATGCATGAGGTCCCCTAAGGGACTCTGCCACTCTCGTAGGGCTATTTGGGGAAAAGGCACAGGACTGGTCTGTGTATGGTGGCCCCATGACAGCTAGAACTCCTGGGATTTTGGAGAATCTCCCAGTTTCTCCTAAGAAGAGGGTTTTGGAGGGTTTTGGAGAGGGTTTTGGAGAATCTCCCAGTTCTCCTAAGAAGTGAATTCTGAGTGTTTGGTTGCAAATACAAAGGGCCCGTGGGGCTGGTGTCCTCCAGAAGCACAGAGAGATTTTAGAGTTCCCAAGATCTGAGCTAGAATTGCCCCCCTGCACTCATCTCTATAAAGAGTTTGGGTATAAAGCCCACATATGGTGAAACCTCATCTCTACTAAAAATACAAAAATTAGCTGAGCGTGGTGGCATGCGCCCGTAGTCCCAGCTACTCTGGAGGCTGAGGCAGAAGAATTGCTTGAACCCGGAAGGCGGAGGTTGCAGTGAGCCAAGATCACACCACTGCACTCCAGCCTGGGCGACAAGAGCAAAACTCCATCTTAAACAAACAAACAAACAAACTGCCAGTTTTTTCAGATGAGAATATTGAATCTTCTAAATATAAAGGTGCTTATATCTTCTAAGCAAGATTCACAGTCATCACTTTTTTTTTTTTTTTTTTTTTTTTTTGACAGAGTCTCACCCTGTTGCCCAGGCTGGAGTGCAGTGGCGCCATCTCGGTTCTCTGCAGCCTCTGTCTCCCGGGTCTATAACTTTTTTTTAAAAAAAGCCATAGTATTTTATGGAAGAAAAGGAAGATGTTCATGTTCCAGTGCCATTTCACACTACATCAGGATGAGGGACTTCAGACCGCTTACTCTGCTGCTATCTTACTTCTCTGGCTTGGAGTCTTGAGAAATCTGAATTTTGGGGTGTCCCAAGTGGGAAATTTTTTCCTTAGTACTTTCTTTGTGATTTAAAAGGTTTACAAAGAGTGTATTCATAGCAACATCACATAACTACCACCACTTACTTTTCCCTAAGGCTTCTTCCAATTTTTATCTATATCTGTGAATAGTTTTTAGAGAGCTGCAATAATTTAATATGCATGATTCTATGTTCATTTTCTACCCAATATGCATTTCATATACAATTTTTAGGTGGGTTTAATGTTCATAATTTTAATGCCTTTATAATATTCTATTGAGTTGAAATACCAGAACTGATTTCACAATTCCTCTGCCCTAGACAACTGAGCATGTTTTTCCATTTTGGGAGCTATTTAAAATGTTGATACTACAGATATCTTTAAATATATGGATTTTCACATTTAAATTATTGTATAATAGGAATGCAATCTCTGGGTCACTTTTTATGGCAGTCACTAAATTTTGTTTTCCACTCAAAACGTTTAAGCCAATTTATAAAGCCATCAGTAGTGCATGACTATAATTACTTTCTCAGCACTGGGGCTTACATTTTTTCTCTTTTGTGCTTGTTTGCTAAGTATAAAGTTTTACTTTTTTTTTTTTTTTGAGACGGAGTCTCGCTCTGCCGCCCAGGCTGGAGTGCAGTGGCCGGATCTCAGCTCACTGCAAGCTCCGCCTCCCGGGTTCACGCCATTCTCCTGCCTCAGCCTCCCGAGTAGCTGGGACTACAGGCGCCCGCCACGTCGCCCGGCTAGTTTTTTGTATTTTAGTAGAGACGGGGTTTCACCATGTTAGCCAGGATGGTCTCGATCTCCTGACCTTGTGATCCGCCCGTCTCAGCCTCCCAAAGTGCTGGGATTACAGGCTTAAGCCACCGCGCCCGGCTAAAGTTTTACTTTTTAACATTTTTCCTTTGTATTTGTTTAATTGTGAGCAAAGTCAAACATATTTCAAATGTTGGTTTACTATCTCAGATCCTTCTTAACACAGTGATTGTGTATCTAAAGCAGTCTTATCATGTTCCAAGGGGAAAAGTTTAACAGCCAATTTTATCATCTTTTAAACACTTGAAAAGATGAATAGACAGGTTGCAGAGATGAACTCTTACTTGGTTTGCTATCTCTGCCTTGTGCAGTTGATGCAGAGACTCCCAAAGATTCCCTGAGGTGCCCCAACCTTCCAAGAGACACCTTTTTAGAACCCTGTTCCTTTAAACTCCCCAACCCCACCAAAACTCTAAGCCAGTTTTGTAGCCAGTTCAGGTGAAAGTTGTCCTTATCTGGTACCCTCAGCATAGACAGCAGTGAATGGGAGGTCATGGCCATTTTAACAAATCAACCAGGTGACCCTGTCCACACCTGTAGTGCCTTTATTCTCTACCTGTCCTGCTAGCTGGTTCTCATCCTTACTACTCATCACTGTGCATGACTCTTGAGATGAAGAGTCATGTGTTGAATTGAAACTTAATTATTATTATTATTATTTTTTTGAGATGGAGTCTGGCTGTGTCACCTAGGCTGGAGTGCAGCGGTGAGATCTCAGCTCACTGCAAGCTCTGCCTCCCGGGTTCACGCCATTCTCCTGCCTCAGCCTCCCGAGTAGTTGGGACTACAGACACCTGCCACCACGCCCAGCTAATTTTTTTGTATTTTTTAGTAGAGACAGGGTTTCACCATGTTAGCCAGGATGGTCTCGATCTCTTGACCTCGTGATCCGCCCGCCTCGGCCTCTCAAAGTGCTGGGATTACAGGCGTGAGCCACCATGCCTGGCAGAATCTAAACTTAATTTTCTAAAGAGACGCAATCCAATTTCACAAACATGACTCAAATATTGCCAACTGACAGGTGTTTTCTGAGTCATGCATTAGGCCTCCCACTGGCCCCTTCCTGAACAAGTCCACCTTTCTCACTCAAGTCTATCTGAAGGTATGCTCTATTAAGTAGCAGGGCAGGTAGAAAATAAGTGCTCTGTAGATGTGGACCAGGTCACCTGGATCCTTTGTTAAAATGGCCATAGCCTCCACCCTCTCTGACTCCCCCGGCCTTTGCTGGTCTCTATGGTGAGAAGACAAGATAAGGACAAGTTTCGACTTTAAAGTTTCAAAGTCTAATATTAAGAAATTCAGAATGGTGGCCGGGTGCGGTGGCTCAAGCCTGTAATCCCAGCACTTTGGGAGGCCGAGACGGGCGCATCACGAGGTCAGGAGATCGAGACCATCTTGGCTAACACGGTGAAACTCCATCTCTACTAAAAAATACAAAAAACTAGCCGGGCAAGGTGGCGGGCGCCTGTGGTCCCAGCTACTCGGGAGGCTGAGGCAGGAGAATGGTGTAAACCCGGGAGGCGGAGCTTGCAGTGAGCTGAGATCCGGCCACTGCACTCCAGCCTGGGCGACAGAGCAAGACTCCGTCTCAAA
>NW_016815677.1:617742-636687 GCF_001698545.2 Rhinopithecus bieti | reverse complement strand
AAAAAAAAAAAAAAAAAAAAAAAAAAAAAAAATATATATATATATATATATTTTCTTGGCAAAATCCAAGATAAGAGACGGTCAGAGAGCTTTTAGACAGTGATCACTAACAGCCAATATGGAGTTACCAAGAACAAGTCAGAGCCAACCAAGTTCATTTTTCCTTTGAAGATAGAAGTCCATATTGGCAGACCAGGGTGCTGCAGATATAGTAGTATTCCTTCATTCTTGCAAAGCATTTGATAAGGTCTCCTATAATCCCCCTGTGGAAAAGGCCAGATGCAGTGCCATTAGGTGGATTCATAAACTAGTTGACATATACTCAAAATAGTTCTGATTTCTAACTAAGTAACTTAGTCTAAATCCTCAACAGTGATGTTTAGCAATGCCTTGGTTGAAGCCAGAGAGAGTGAACTTGCCAAACCTGTGAAGGACAGAGCTGCAAGGTGTCATCAGATATCAGGCAGCAAGAATTTTGGGGGCAAGGTCAAGGAACTGGGAATCTATAAGAGGGTGCATGGGAAACTTAAGGACCGGAGATAGCTATGGGTCAAAGGCCAGGAAATCACTAAAAACAAGTATAAGAGGGTATAAGGAGCTGGACTGTCAAGAGCTGCAAGGAATAAGATAAAGTGAGTGGTCAACCGGTACAACCACCACCATCCCAAAGACTCAAAGGAATAAGAAATCAGGGGCAGAACAGAGGAGAGATGCAGAGAGAAAAGGAATCTGCAGGAACACTGTTGTCTCTCACCTTTGGGAGATAAATTCTGGAAGAAGTGGGCCCAGAACTGGATCATGCTCAAGAAAATCAATTGGCAGGAAACTGAAGGAACTGGAGTAGACTTAGGCAGAGGAGGTTCCCTGACAGGAAGTCATTGAAGAATGACTACAGCTCTCAACTGTACAAATAAACCTTTCAGCCCCACAATTCCCTGACTGTAAAATCTCAGCATGCCAGAACACTGGGCAAAAGCAACATGACAGGGATTAATGTGAAGTGTGGCATTGAGCATCCAAAAAATCAATTGCACAGAATTCAATTCAATTGCACAAGCATGGAATTGAAGGGACGTGGCTTGGAAGCTATTCCTTTGAAAACCAGCTCAGGATTTAGTTGGTCACCAGTTTCACCCAAGCCGACAGTGTGATTGAGCCTGCGAAAATGTTAACCCAATTTTGGGCTTTACTAGCATTCCTGGTGCATGTCCATTCCCCATGGTACTCAGCATTGGTGGAACTGTGTTCCTTTCTGGGTGCCACTATTTAGGAGGGTCACCATGAAATTGGACTCTGTCCAGAAAGCTCTCAGAGAAGTGAGAATTCAGAAAAACCCATCTATGAGGAATGGTCAATGGAACAGCTGTTTAGCCTGGAGGTCACTCTTCCAAAACTTTGCCATTTCATACAAAGTGGACTTGCTCGGGACTAGTTGGTGGGAGTCACAGGGAAGAAGGGCCATTCTTACATTTGGAACCACCCAACCATGAAACTGGCTGCTTTGAGAAAAAAACATGCTGACATGAAAATGCCCAACACACAGGCCCCACAGTGGCTCCTGTACTTTTATACCTGAATATCTTGGCATCTAGAACATATTATAAATCACCTACTTATATCCACTTCAGCCATCTAATATTTTAAAGAGACAATTCAAAGAATATGAGTTACTCATTATTCTAGAACTTCTAAGCTCTCCCCGGATTCTAAATTAATTCATCAGAAAGCAGCAGACCTCAGCTGATAAAATCTCTTTGTGCATGTTTTTTGCTGAACTAAGAGTTAATGTTTAAAAGGGCACTGAAAGGGACATGTTGGAAAACATTCCTATATCTTTTGGCAGTACCCTCTGTCCTGGGCTACACGCTGTCACTCATGAAGGCAGCAGGGATTACAAAGGTACAACAGCATAATACTAAGGAATGTGGGTTCTGGAGTCTACCTGGAAAACAACACAGCTTCACTGATTTCTGCATGTGAGACCATGGGCGTGTGAGGCCCATGGCATCATCTGTAAAAGGGGGATAATGAGTGTATCTTCCTCGTAGCATTTCCTTTTGGTGCAAATTAAATAAGACATTAAATACTGGCATTAATATTATTACAAATAATTAATGTATTATAGACAATGAATATAGACAATACAGATATACAAATTTAAATCAGAACCTTTTTCATAAAATTCTGTGTTCTAGAGAAGCAGTAATTAATGTTGCAACTGTGGATTTTAACATTCCTAATCAGTTTCAAGTAATTTGAGGACTCCAAGAATCGACCACAACAACGAGGCTCCTTGCTAAAGCAAGATATATATGGTCATTTTGCAATGTTTTTAAAATTCTTCGGGGCCAGGCGCAGTGGCTCACACCTGTAATCCCAGCACTTTGGGAGGCTGAGGCAGACGGACCCCTTGAGGTCAGGTGTTCGAGACCAGCCTGGCCATTATGGTGAAACCCCGCCTCTACCAAAAAATATAAAAATTAGTTGGGCATGGTGGTGCATGCCTATAATGCCAGCTACTTGAGGCTGAGGTGGGAGAATCGCTTGAACCCAGGAGGCGGAGGTTGTAGTGAGCCAAGATCATGCCACTGCACTCCAGCCTGGGTGACAGAGCAAGACTTCATCTCTAAGATAAGATAAGATAAGATAAGATAAGATAAGATAAGATAAGATAAGATAAGGTAAGATGAAATTATTCAGAGCAGTTCTGGTGAGAGGCCCAGGAGCAGGCTAGCCAATATTTAGGGCATTTCTCAGAGGTACTGATGGCCACAGACTGGGCTAATGGCAATTCTCCCTGAGAGACCTCCAGAGCACAATATTTACGTTCTTCTCTTCCTGGAAATCTTGTAGGAGTCTCAGGAGTGGTACTGGACACATACCAATTTTCACCTTCCCATACTTTTTATTATTTAAAGGATTCACCTCTATGCTGTTTCCCTCGCTCCCTGCATTAAGTATTTTCTTTTGCTCATTTCTTGGAAACAGATCAGGAAAAAACCTGCCTGATTAAGATTAAAATACTGTCCAATGAGAGATAACCAGCTAAATAAAAAGGACATCCTAACACCTGCACTATCATTTAAACTGATTAGATTTCCCTGTTTCCATATTGGTTTCATATTATTTAACAGACAAATTCTGTTAAGAATAGAAAACTTCCATTTATCGATACATAAAATACTTGGTCTGACATATTTATGGCAAACATCTTCATTCTAATTAGGTGGGTTTTTTCCTACTCTATTTCCAAGAAATAAAAACAAAAGATAACACTTGTCAAATACAGAGAGGAGACAACAATTTCTCTGCTTTCTAGTGTTATGAAATGTTTGGACCACAGAAGGTTTACATTTTCATGTAATCAAATCACCTTTGTTCCACTGTGCTTCCTTCCATGCCCTAAATGCGTAGGCAACCTTTCTACAGCCTGTGGTCAGACTGACATCCATCCATATTGTTTGCATTTTTAGAGTTGAGACCCGATTTTTTCCAAATACTTAAACAAATGTCCAAGTCTGATTTCTTGAATAATTGCCTTTTCTGCCACACATTTGGAATGCTATGTTTTTCACAAACTATACACACACACACACACACACACACACATAGTTTTATATATATATATATATATATATATGGTCTCTCTATAGATGTGGTCTCTCTCTCTATATATATATATATAATATGTGGTCTCTCTCTATATATATATGGTCTCTCTCTCTCTATATATATATAATATGTGGTCTCTCTCTCTATATATATGGTCTCTCTCTCTATATATATATGTGGTCTCTCTCTCTCTCTCTCTCTCTCTATATATATATATATATATGGTCTCTCTCTCTCTCTCTCTCTCTCTCTATATATATATATATATATATACAGTCTCAGTCACCCAGGCTGGAGTGCAGGGGTGTGATCTCAGCTCACTGCAACCTCGACTTCCTGGGCTCAAGTAATTCTCTCACCTAAGCCCCTGCCAGTTATAATCATTTTGTTTTTGTTTTTGTGTTTGTAGAGACGGAATTTTGCCATGTTGCCCAGGCTGGTCTTGAACTCCTCAGCTCAAGCTATCCACCATCCTCTGCCTCCCAAAATACTGGGATTACAGGCACGAGCCACCGCACCTGGCCTCACATACTATGTTCTTATACTAGCATCTACTCTTGAACTTTTTATCTGATTACATTGACATGTTCAACATTTCACCAATATAATACTGTTTTAATAATTGTAGCTTTGTTCGTTTTTAAATCTGCCTATCAAGGCCATCCTCATTATCCTTTTTAAAAAAGGTTTTCTTGATAAGTCTCACTTTGATAAACTTTGTTAAATCCAAATGAAAGTCCTGTAAGAGTTTGCTTGAATTTGTATTAAGTATATATATTAATATAATAACTGATATATTAATAATACTTAGTCTTCCCATCAAGGAACATAGTATGTATCTCCTTTTATGTTAACTTTTTTGTATATGTCAGTAATATTCTAGTTTCTTCCACATGAGGCTCACCTATCTCTTTCCCTTAAGGTTTTTGCATTTCATATAACCTTTGTCCTTAAAGAAATAGCTCTTGGACTTAACAACATTACAATCTTTCTGTTTTCCGGAGGATCATTTATATTTTAATTTTTATTACTTTATTCTGTTTTATGTTTGTTTTATTAATCTTTTCTTCTAGCTTCTTGCACTGAATATTTAATTGATTTACTTCTGTATTAAATGATAAAACCACTCAAGGCTATGAATTTTACTCTGAGTATAGCTTCAACTGCACAAAATTAGTTTTAAGAAGTACAGTTCTGGCCGGGCATGGTGGCTCACACCTGTAATCCCAGCACTTTGAGAAGCTGAGGCAAGTGGATGACCTGAGGTCAGGAGTTCAAGACCAGCCTGGCCAACATGGAGAAACCTGTCTCTACCAAAAATACAAAAATTAGCCTGGCATGGTGGCGGGTGCTTGTAATCCCAGCTACTTGGGAAGCTGAGGCAGGAGAATCACTTGAACCCAGGAGGTGGCGGTTGCAGTGAGCTGATATCACGACATTGTACTCCAGCCTGAGTGACAGGAGCGAGAGTCCATCTCAAGAAAAAATAAAAGAAGTACAGTTTTAATTTTCAATTATTTTCTAAATAGTCTATAATGACAATTTTGCTTTTTCTATTTGACCCCATCTTTACTTAGGAAATTACATTTTTATTTCCGAATGGCTGAATGGTTTTAATTAAATTTTAATAGTTATTAGCTTCTATTTTATTATATTCAGAAAAAGGGACCTGCACAGTTTTTCATTTGGGGAATTTATTGAGTTTTCTTGGTAGCTTGGTATGTGGTCAATTAAATTAGGTTATTACATGCATTATTAAAATTCCCTATGCCCCTCTTTTTTTAATTTGGTCTATTTGTGGCCAAGGCTAAGAAGTACATATTAAAGTTTCTCACAATGAAAATTTTCTATCAACTTTTGAAAAACTGTCTCCTTAGTAGCTTTTCCTTTGAAAATTTGATTATATACTTTCCCTAAATAATACATGAGGAGCTTCTCGGCCTGTGGTGGTTTAGGATTGCTGCTTTCTTCCTGTGCATCATCTATGCCACACCTTGCTGTGTGGTGAAACTCGGAGCCGATAAAACACTTTCATATCCAACATCTCATTTGGTCCTCCTAACAACCCATTAGACAGACAAGGCAGTTATTGTCATGACTCCTAACAACCCATTAGACAGACAAGGCAGTTACTGTCATGACCACTATTTTACAAAAGTGAAACTGAGACTAAATGATTTTCCCAAAGTCATGCCACTCAAACCTGTCTTAAAAGTCCAGTTTGGTGCCCTTACCATCATCCTACTGTATATAGTCATAGGTCTATCTCCTCAGCTGGGCCAGACATCCTGGAGGCCTGCACCATATCTGTTTCCTCCACAGTACTTGCATGGAGGAGGTCTTCAGATAACACGGACTGACTGGACAGCCACTGCCGGGCAGCTGTCACCCTCCACCGTCTGTCTTCCCTGCTTACTTTATGAGGGATATCCTCTGGGGGAACAGGGTCTTAGCGCCAAGAATGGTGAAACTAACACACAGGACATAGAAAGAGATTTACCGATGTGCAGCGAACAACTGTGATTGAAAGAGACTCTTCCGCTTCCCTGAAAAAAGAAAGAATAAAGAAAAAAATTTAGTCGTTCTGTGTGATGGATGCACGTGCATGTACACACGTGTGAGCATGTGTGTTAGGGTCAAAAAGACTGGCAGAATGAGTATAAAGCAGCCTCCTTTGCCTTAGTTTTTTCGGTTCAGCAAAACTGAGAAAGATATTGGGAAATGCAGCAACCTACAAAGGAACTTAAGCTGACCCAGAGAGCTCCTCCCACCTGGAGGGAATCTTCATACGGCCACCTCCACCATCTAGTCTATATCTACAGCCACAACATTAATTAAGACACTTAGCCTTAATTTAGTCCCATACAATGAAGAACTCATCCAGTGACTACTAGTTAGATTTATGTCCCCCAATTTTTTTTTCTTTTTTTTTTTTTTTTTTTTTTTTTGGAGACAGAGTATTGCCCTATTGCCCAGGCTGGAATGCAATGGCACAATCTTGGCTCACTTCAACCCCTGCCTTCCCGGTTCAAACAATTCTCCTGCCTCAGCCTCCTGAGTAGCTGAGACTACAGGTGCCCGCCACCACACCCAGCTAATTTTTGTATTTTTAGTAGAGATGGGATTTCATCATGTTGGTCAGGCTGGTCTCAGACTCCTGACCTCGTGATCTGCCTGCCTCGGCCTCCCAAAGTGCTTGGATTACAGGTGTGAGCCACTGCTCCTGATCCTAAAATATTTTTAAGAGAAAATATGGCAATAACACAGATAAGTTAGGTTGCTCTTTCAGAAAACTCATGCTAAACATTTCACTAAATGGAATGAATGTCTGTGGATAACATTTATCAGATAAAAGCCAAAGGGTTTATGGTGTTTGGGCACACAAAGTGTAATGAGCCCAATCATATAATCAAGATAGTGGACATCTCTGTCTTGCATTATCTCTTAGATTTCAAAAGTGATCAAATCAAGCAGATAACTGCCAAACCTCTACTTCATATTAGCGGGCAGAACAGAGAAAATCGATTCATATTTTCCTTTCTCTTTGCCACTGCTATCATGGAGAAGCAGTTTGCAAAATAATTTCATTTGACTTCTTGCAATATGAACATTTAGGCCAATTGCTGCTGGTATGTTATTTCCTCAAATGGATAAACTCAACCCAAGATGTCTAAGTGTCTGGGGACTTCCTCTTTTCCATTTTAAAAAAGAACAGGCCTTTTCTGAGATAAATCACAATAAACCAAAGTGCAAAGGCTCTAAAAGGACATATCGGCCTCGGAGCTATTTGGAGGAATTTGAGATGTTTTCTTGGCATTGTTGTATCATTTTGTTTTGCTTTGTGTTTTACCTTTACATGTGACACTGAATAATACATGCTGTTTTTAGACACTGGGAGCTAAGCTAAAAAAAATTAAGGTGTCCTGGGATTCTCACAAGCAAAACACAGCAGAGGTCACAAACGCACAGCACACCTCAAGTCACACACCCCTGCTCAGAAGCCTTCAACTGCTCGCCCTTCCAGGAGGAGAATCGCACTGAAACGTGCTGTGCTGGCATTCAAGACCCTCTATCACCTGGACTTCACTCCCTAGAATGTTTCTTCAGGCAAACTGAACTGCTCAGCAGCCCCTACTTCCCGCCCTGTTGCTTCTGCTTACCCCTTTGCCTGAATCACCCTTCACCTCCATCTTCTGGACCAAATTTTACCCAGCATTAAAGACACAACTGAAATATTCCTGCGCCCTTCTCTGTTTTGTCAACTTACAACTTCTGCCCAAGTTGGAGGACTCTCCAGCATTTACAGTGCATTTCCTCGGCTTTTCTTTTCTTTTTTTTTTGAGATGGAGTCTTGCTCTGTCGCTCAGGCTGGAGTGCAGTGGTACAATCGTGGCTCATTGCAACCTCTGCCTCCCGGGTTCAAGCGATTCTCCTACCTCAGCCACCCGAGTAGCTGGGATGGGGAGACCACTTGAGCCCAAGAGTTCGAGACCAGCCTGGGCAACATAGCAAGACCCCATCTCAAAAAAAGGGGAAAAAAGAATTAATACCACCCCAAAGCCAGATCAGCCATTCATAAAAAAGCACAAACTGAATTGTATATATATCTTCAAGTTAGCTTTCACCTACCTCTGCTTCTCATCTCTCTTTATATTATCTCTCTATATATAATGTTGAATTTCATTCAACATTAGAACAATGCTGAATGAAAAATTTAAAATCCAAAGCTTGCATGTGTCCTTAAAATGTCTGCTTGTCCTCTTCACTCCTATTAATGGCACTCCTCCACCTTAAAGTCTAGGTTGCCAATTCCCAGCGCTAACCATATTCACTCATTTAACTGAGCACCCACTGAGTCCTGGTCTCAGGAAACCATTGTCTAGGTAGAAAGTGAGGCATTTCCATGTCGCAATGACACCAGACAGAAAGTTTGGAGGTGCTACATCAATGAAACTACATATATGCCAACCAAGATGCACCTGCAATTATATTTAAGAAGAGATATCAAGAGGGATAAAGAAGAACAGATTTGGTATCAATTTAGTTCAATCTTTGGCATATGTCACAATGTGTCTATAAATCCTGAGAGGGTAGGGCCTATGGGTTATTTATGATCATTGCATTCCCTGCAGTGCTTAGCACGGTGTCTTGGGCATGGCAGGACTTTGACAAATACAGCACTCTGTGCCTCCCAAGCTCTTTTGTAGGCAAGTGAGAGAGACTGGACTACAACAGCCACTAACAAGAAGCCGTTTTAATAGATAAAAACAGCCGTTCTAAAACAAGGCTGTTTTTGCTGCTTTAAAGGATACTTAGCCTTATTAAAATCAGGGGATCAGTTATGCCATTCCTGTTGCCCATCTTTGTTCTTTGATAATCTGTGCAATTCTGTATATGATGGAAGTCCATTTAGTACCTGAGAATATCGACTGCTCGTTCCCAGGAAAGGTCTTCGGCAGGCTCATTGTTCATTTGGAGGATCTGATCACCAGGGAAAAGCTTGCCATGTGCAGAGCCTCCTGTTGGACAGAAAATAAGTAATTGGTGCTCACACCGGGAGGACCCAGGCTCCATGTGTAATAGCAGCACAGCTAAATGGCAGCCTGATCCAGTCCCCAGGGGCACTGGCTCACTACCCCACCTTCAGTCAGGCTTGGGCTCATGTGGATCTTAATTTTCCTGTTTATAAACCATGGATAAGATACCTATCATCTATCACCAACTTCCGGGGATGTTAGAAGACTGTCCTGAGAAAGAAAACTAGCAGGAACCTTCTAAATCAACAGAGTTGGCCAGTAAATCTACTCCATTCATCTCTAAAAAACTCTGGTGTGTGTGTGTGTGTAAATAGAAATTAATATATTTTAACGAATCCCAGATTAACACACCTCAAGTATGAAGACAAGCACTGGACTTTCCCCACCTGCTCCTCTCCACCCTGGTACAGCCTATATTTCACAAGGTTCAAGTGAAAACAAATCAATAGTTTCTATTACTGCCTGACCAGAAAGTATCCCCAGCTAGGAGCAGGTGGGGTTCAAAGAGGAGGGCTAGCTTAGCCAAATACTTTCACTGCCCCTGAGACCAGCCAAGGAGCCACGGGTGGGCAAAGCCCTAGCCAAGGCCAGTGGGAGCCTGGGGTTTGGAGCGGCAAGTGCGCTTGAGGCTGCTCCCTCCCAGCATCAAAGTAAGGTGCAAAGCCCAAGACAGAATTAGGTGTGCCTTTTCTAACTTCCCAGGGTAGGATTTTCTGCATTTTGTTGTAGGATAGAGAGATCAGGGAGATTTGGGGCTATTTCCCCTTAAGAAACCAAACTTCTTTCTCATTTCCCAGTCATCTCCTACCTGCTGTGACAGCCACCACTGTAAGGGGAAGGCTCTCAGAAATGTGAAATCCGTAGTCCTGGAGGAGGGTGTCTTTGTCTATCTTTACTGTGTGCCGCACAGGGATGAGGGTCTGAGTTGGGTTCCTGGCGGGCTCATCAGCTGCAGCAACTTTAGCCCTGGAAGAGAACGAGTATGTAAAAAACAGAAAGAGAAGACTCTAGTTGTTGGTCATGAACTGGGTCGGCCCTAAGCATCATGGAGAAAGATGCAAGCTGAGCAGACACCATCTCTCCTCTTGAGATAAATAAGACACAAATGCCACTAGCAGAACTTAGGACTGTCCTCTAAAAGAGAAGTCATATAGACAGGCATTCTTAATGAGCTAATGTTAAATATCTAGAAAGCGCCCATGAAGTGCTATGGACACACAGAGAAGGGGGAGAGCAGTTTCAACTTTGTAGGGCAGGGAATAGGGAATCAGGGACACATCTGGTACTTGGAAGAGGTGGCATTTGAGCTGCACTCTGAGACATGTCTAGGGTATGCCTATATAGCCCAGATCCTGGCACACAGAAGATATTCAATAACTGCTGCTGAGTGAATTGATGGATGGATGGATGGATGGATGGACTGACAGAAGGACAGGCAGACAGGCATCCCAGGCAGGACGTACTGCTGGAGTCAGAGGTACAGCAGAGGAAAAACATGGACGGTGAACAGAAACAAGGAGTTGTCAGGTTCAGGTGTTTGATGATGGATAATTTTATAGCAAGATTTTGTCTTTGGTGATTTTTTCTTTGTTTCTTTATGATGAATTTTGCTTCCCTTTAAGCTTTGTAACTGCAAGGATTCCAATATAAAATCTCGGATAGCAAGGACTCCCTCATATCAATCTTTAAAACATGTATGTTCTTTAAAAGCAGGAAAGTTATATTTTCTCTCTCTCAAATAATTTTAGGGAGTGACACTTTTAGGGAGTGACAAAGCGAGTCACAAGTTATTCTTCATTTGTCTGTGGCAAATGATTTTTCCCTCTAACAGTCAGTGGTTCTTTCTGAGGAAGATCAAATAGTGATAGAATGAGGTGATTATTGTCATTATAAACAACAGAAATGTGAAGGAGTAACAGCTGTCTTGGGGCTCTGCAGTTAAGGTCTATCATTTATTCTCATCCATTTACCAAACACTGTCAGGAACTCTGCCTAATGCAATAGGCCCTCCCTTATCTGAAAATCATCTCTCTCTTTTATAACGATCTCCAGTTTCAGCAAGGATCCGGAAATATGAAAAAGTGTCTCACAGAGCCAAAATGTAAGTGACAAGCACAAGTCCAAAGTCTTGTGTACATTATCCACCAAGGATCCCCCCAGGCCATGAGTTAGAGCAAATTTAGGCTATGTATGAATAGATGACCCAGCCCACACAACCTAGAAGCAGAGAGAGTCTTTCTTCGAGGCCAGCATGCAGGTAATACTGAGCTGGAGCAGCAGAGAGACCTAACGAGAGGGAAGAAACAGAAAACTGAAAATTCACACTGAATAAAGCCCATAGCTCTTCTTGACTTTTTTCATTCTTTCTTTTTCTTTTTTTCTTTTTTATTTTTTTGAGATAGGGTTTTACTCTGTCACTCAGGCTAGAGTGCAGTGGCATGATCTCAGCCCACTGAAGCCCCCCACTCCTGGGTTCAAGTGGTTCTCATGCCTCAGCCTCCCAAGTAGCTGGGACTACAGGCTTGTGCTACCACACTCGGTTAATTTTTTGTATTTTTAGTAGAGATGGGGTTTCACCATGTCATCCAGGATGGTCTCAATCTTCTGAGCTCAAGTGATCTGCCCTTCGTCCTCCCAAAGTGCTGGAATTACAGGCATGAGCCACCACACCCAGCCTATACCTGATTTTTAAAAAACTTTTAAAGCTATAAAAAGGTTTTTCTAAATGCAATAAACAGTACTCTACACTAAAAGTCACAAATCAACATTTGACATTACAGGTGCAGTGCCTCATGCCTGTAATCCCAGCATTTTGGGAGGCTGAGGCTAATCACTTGAGTCCGGGAGTTCAAGACCAGCCTGGGCAACATGGCAAAACCCTGTCTCTACTAAAAATACAAAAAAATAGCTGGACGTGGTGGTGTACACCTGTGGTCCCAGCTACTCAGGAGGCTGAGGTTGCAGTGAGCTGAGATCACGCCACTGCTCTCCGGCCTGGGTGACAGAGTGAGACTATCTCAAAAACAAACAAACAAACAAACAAACAAACAAACAATTTGGTGTTAAATTTTTTTAACAACAGGATAAGGATACCCTAGACTTACTTCTATTTAATGTAGTAGGTTAAATGCTAACAACAGTTATCAGGGAAGGAAAAATGAAAAGAGGAATAATGAGCATAGGAATGGAAAAGTACCACCTTATTTTTTGTTTTGTAGCAGATGACATTCACACAGAAAATGATGAACAAAGAAAATTTCCAGTGCCAAAAGATAAGTTTAGTGGAGATGCAGGATAGAAACACAAAACACAGCCACAAAAAGCATTAAACAATTCATTAAAAGCAGATTAGCTGAATGTACATTCGTTGTTAGGCATTCTTAATGAGTGAATGCTAAATATCTAGAAAATGCCAAGAAAGGATTCAAGTAACAAAACTAGTGAGGTGTACTAATGTAATGCAGGGGAAGAAGGATTTATTTAAAGTAAATAATATAACTTTCCTTAAAGCAATAAAGGAAGACACAATAATTGGGTTAAAGTTATGCTGGGTTCCTGGATGGAAACACTAAGTATCAAAAAAAAAAAAAAAAAAGTTCTAAATTAAACAGAGATTTAATGTAATATCAATAAAAAATCCTTCCAGATTAAAAAACTTGACAAATTGATGGTAATCACAGCAATAACAACAATAATAATAACATTTATGAATACTAACTATATTTTAGGGAGTGGTTTAACATATATATATATATATCAGTCAACCCTCAAAATAGACTTGTGAGGTGGGTACAATTATTATTCCTGTTTTATAGGTAAAAAGACTAAATCTTGCTCTGAGAGATTTTAACTTGCTTAAAGACACACAGCTGGGAAGCAGGTGTCAAATTGGGGCTACTTTCTTCAATAGGCACACTAGCGCAACTTCTAGAGCAGTGCGGTCCAAATGAAATACACATACCGCAGATGTAAATTTAAGTCTTCTAATAGCTACATAAAAACAGGGAAAAAAAAGTGAAATAAATTTTAATAACATATATTTTATTTAACTCAATATATCCAAAATAGTATCATCATTTCAACTTGTAATACACAAAATTATTGATGATTTTGCATTCTTTCATATTAAGTCTTTGAAACCAGCATCTATTTCACACTTACAGCACATATCAATTTGAACTCTAAATTTCTATCAGAAATACTTAGATTTCAGAAAAGTTACAGTTGAAAAGCAAGCACTCCTTTCAGACAAAGGCAATAATCGAAACTGCATGGTGTGGCTTTCACCAATGAAATTGAATAGAAATTCTAGAAAGTCCTTTAAGTGTCTGGAAGTTTCCTAAAAGACTAAACATGGTGTACAACATGATCCAGCAATTCCACTCCTGGGTATGGACTGGAGAGAAATGAAAATATATGTCCACACAAAAACTTACACATGAATATTTATAGCAGCATTTTCTATAAATATCCAAAAGTGAAAACAACTCAAATGTCCATCAATTAATGACATGGATAAATAAAATACAGTATTCCACAACAGAATATTTGGCAATGAAAAGGAATGAAACATGGATGAATCTGGCTAAGTGAAAGCCAGTCACAAATGACCACATATTGTATGATTCCATTAATGTGAAATATCTAGAATAGACTAATCTATAGAGACAGAAAGTAGATTAGTGGTTGTCCAAGGCTTCAGGGAGGGAGGTTTGGGAAGTTTGGGAGTCACTGCTAATAGGTATGGGTTTCTTTTGTGGGAGATGAAAACCTTCCAAAATGGACTCATGACAGTTGCAGATCTCTTGTGAATACACTAAGAACCATTGAACTGTACACTTCAAATGGGTGAATTGTATGGTATCTAAATTATCTATCAATAAAGCAGTTGAAAATAAGTAAATAAAAAAATCCTGAAGTGGGGAAAGCCTATAATACAAATATATGAAGAATGGGCTTAAATACATATAGCAGATACCCACATCTCACATGCTCAAAGCAAGTGAATTGACAACTCTCACATGAAGAAAGCAAGCTGGAAATTAACACAGAAAATGTACAACCTTATTAAAGAAGCACACCCGAAAGGGCTATGGAGTACTATTATGTGTCATACCAAATATGAATAAAAATAATAAGGCCCAACCGTACTAGTCCTGAGATTAAAGCATGACAATACAAACTGGCAATTCAATCTCTCTAGGAAATCACTGGTGAAACTGTAACATTAATTTAAACTTTAAATTTGATCTTCTGTTTCCATGTTGACTGGTATTCCATGAAGTGATGACCACAAAGGAAAAAATACCATATTGTTTATCTTGGACCATGAGTTCCTAGAAGACAAGGGTGGCACCCATTCATCTCCGTGTCTCCCATGCCTAGTAAAGTTCTAGAATAGAGTATGAGCTCAATAAACCCTGGCTCTTGAGTATTGAAAAATATCAATCTCAGCTTTATTTAGAATAGTGAGAAAACTCAAAACAACCTGACAGGGAATAGATAAACCAAACACAACAAAGAATGACCTCGAAGACCCTACATCAAAAAGTATTATGGGCCTACAAGCTTCAGACATACAAAGAAACACAACCTAGAAAATACCCTTCCGTAGCACTGTGTAAGCTATTGTTTACCCTTCCTAAGTGAGAGCTGGAATTATTCTCCTCCTAATAATTCCCCACCACCCACAGAACAAAAGCCAAACTCCTCAACCTTGCCCTCATGGACTTGTGTCCTGAGGCTTCAGTCCCTAGCCAGCATCCACCCACCACTCCCCTTCCCAGGCCTTCACTCCAGACTGATCTTATCTACTACACCAGTTTTACCCCTGGGCCTCAGCTCACACAACTACCTCTGCAGAAAGTGTGAGGCCAAGTCAAGGTCCAGCTCAAAGGTCACATCTTTCTTATCTGATTTCCTAGCCAGATGTAAATTCTCTCATCTTGGAGCTCTGACCCTCTCTTATGGCCCCGAGTACCCAAACCTTTCTTTAAAGTTATCTAACTCCATATATTGTTACCATTAACAGATTGTTTATTCCTTGGAAACAGGAATCACATTTTATTCACCTCTGCATTTCTCACATTGTCAAATGAAGATCTTTGCTCACAGGAAGCAACAGTGCTTATTGGGCAAATAAACGAGCAAAATACTTACACATCTAATATGGTACTGCTAATATAGTTGTACCTCTAATATAATTAGCAAAAGGTGAAAATGCATACACAACAAGTAATAAACAGCAATTTGAATATAAGTAACAGAGATGAAAGTTTGTCATTTTCCTTTTGTTTGCTCAACCCTATGACTATTGCCCTAATCAGAACTTATCTTCTCCAGGTCTCAGAGCTCAGTAAATGGTATCATAGGGATAATGACAATTGCTCAAGCCAGAATCCCAGAGTCATCCTTGACTTTCCCTGACTCTCATCCTTCAAATCACTCACAACATGAGATCTCAAAAAGGGTCAATTTCTTTCCATCTCCACAGCCACCATTCTGTTTCAGGCCCCCCATCACCAGCCCTATTGACAGGTTTCTACTAGGCTACTAACTGGTCTCCCCACTTTCCATTCTCGTCTCTCCTGAATGATTCTCCATCTAGCCGCCAGACTGATTTTATAAACACAATTCTGTTCCTGTGTCTCCCCTGACTGAACGGCCTAATCCAAAATCCTGAATATGGCTTAATACAGCTCCTGCCCATCACTCCAGCCTCCAGGACCAAGCCATTCATTCTCTTTGATATTTTTGTTCCAGCCAAACTAGTCTCCTCTAAGTTCCTCAAACACATTGGCCTTTGGACAAGCTCTTCCCTCTGTCTAGAATGACTCACCTGCCTCCAAAACACACACACACACACACACACACACACACACACACAACTTCCCCAACATATCCAATCATGCTCTCTACCTGCCCAACTCCTATTCAGTCTTCGGATTTTGGTGGAAATATCTCCTTCTACTAAATGCACCTACAGACCAGTGCAAAGTCTCTTGTTCTCTCTGGACTAGTTTGTGTAGCAAGAACCACATATTTCTTGTCTCATGTGCTGAACTCAGTACCTGTCATAGAGTAGGGCTTAATAATTGTTTGGAGAACAAAAGAAAGAACAAACCTTACTACAGGGTTTCAACAGAATCCATTTTGATGGTTTTCAAATGGGCAGGCTCCGTTATCTTCCATTTAGAAGAGTGCGGTCCTCCACAATGGTGGACAAATAACATTGCACTGTATTGACTAATCCCTGGACAGTGTCAGTGGCTTTGGCCCAAAGTCTGGATTTGACATTTTCCCCAAAGGCCATGTTCTAGCTTTTGTTTGGAAAGGGATTAACCTAAGTACATGACCAAACCATGGCCTCTCCTCATAGAGAACATTTAATATTGACAGTAAGCTAAAGGAAATGATCTCTGTAACAAAATTTCCTCCTCTGAAGCATCTTATAAATATCAAACTAAGCACTGATCTCAAAACATATTTCTGCTGCCTTTGTAATCGTTTCAAACCATAAACGTGAGGTCATTTCTGTGATCTTACACTGGAAGAACAGAAGCCCTATAGTTACACTAATTAAATTCCTGTCAGATAACTGGATCTCCCCTAAGGTAGAACCAGAACAAACATGTTACATTTATCATGAAAACAGTCTCATGTAGATGAACTCTACTTTTCATAGCTCATAAGTTTATATTGAGCTGGTTAATAACACTGAAAAGGAAAACTACCAGATGAATACTGATTGCACTTCAAATATTCTCTGGCTTTCTATCTGTTCTCTGATATGTTGGAAAATATACTCTACCTCTATCCTGTAACAACAAAGAATTCACCTCTGAGTTCCAGCAGGATGTGGAGAAACAATTTTGAATCTATGTTTAAACACTTTATTATGTTCAGCTTGAGTGATTTTAAAAGCTAAATCTGGTATAAACTGGATTTCATAATGTAAAGACTATTCAGAGAAAGCAGAAATAGAGGCAGTAGTCTGTACCAGAAGGAAATGTAGCATATAATCACAATCATGGGAATGTGCTTGTGGTTGTAACAATTTCTAGGGGGCCATTCACGGTGGAGATTGTGAGGGCAGTGCTCCTACAGTTGAAAGGAGAAATTCTTCCATTATTACTTTAAAAACAGGATTCAGGAAATAATGGCAACTCCGCAGATGTAGTCCAGGAGCCTTCCAGACTATCCTCAAATCTTTCTACTTTTGCCTATAGGTCAAGACATAATAAAAAAAATTGGTGGCTGAAAGGGTCTTTCTACACCATTAATAGTATTAGAAAGGTCAATAATATTAGAAAGGTTTTAACCAAAACCATTTTTAAAATTAGTACATAGACTACTTATAATTGTAATAACCAAGTAAGTTTGGAAAGTGTGTAAAACCAGCAGCAAGGGCTTCTGAAACTAACATGCCAAAATGTGTGTATATGTGTGTGTGTGTGTACATATGTGTGCCTTGTGTGCCTATGTGCACACATGCGTGGGTGTGTACACATGTATGCATGTATGTGCCTTGTGTCATTGTGTGTGTAGACATGCATGTATGTTCATTAGTATTAACATTCAAGATAAATTCAAAGAAATCATCTTTTCAAGATACAACCAAGCAGTGAAGAAAGCACAAAGTCACATAAAGTTCTTTATGCTTCTTTAGATCTTGCTCTATAAAGCCAACATTTCTAGATTAAGCATAAGAGAATTTAGTAAATCTTGGTGGGGTGCGGTGGCTCATGCCTGTAATCCTAGCACTTTGGGAGTCTGAGGTGGGCAGATCACTTCAGATCAGGAGTTCAAGACCAGCCTGGGCAACATGGTGAAACCCCATCTCTTCCAAAAATACAAAAATTAGCTGGGTGTGGTGGCGCACGCCTGTAATCCCAGCTACTCAGGAGGCTGAGGCACGAGAATCACTTGAACCCGGGAGGTGCCAGTTGCAGTGAGCCAAGATCGCAACACTGTACTCCAGCCTGGGCAACAGAGCAAGACCCTATCTCAAAAAAAAAAAGAAAAAGAAAAAAAGAGACAGAGTGAATTCAGTAAATCTCATGCTTATTTGTTTTAATAGTATAATAAAATGATTCTAAAGTTCATATGACAGAATAGATGGGCAAGAATAAAAGCATTGAAAATGAAGAGTAATAAAAGCTTAGTTTAATAGGTAATGAGGCTGGTCACGGTGGCTCACGCCTGTAATCTCAGCATTTTGGGAGGCTGAGGCCAATGGATCACTTGAAGTCAGGAGTTCGAGACCAGCCTGGCCAACGTGATGAAACACTGCCTCTACTAAAAACACAAAAATTAGGCTGGGCATGGTGGCTCACGCCTATAATCCTAGCACTTTGGAAGGTCAAGGCGGGCGGATCACCTGAGGTCAGGAGTTTGAGACCAGTCTGACCAACATGGAGAAACCCCGTCTCTACTAAAAATACAAAAATTAGCCAGGTGTGGTGCCACATGCCTGTAACTCCAGCTACTCGGGAGGCTGAGGCAGGAGAATCACTTGAACCCACGAGGCGGAGGTAGTGGTGAGCCAAGGTCACGCTGTTGTTGCACCCTAGCCCTGGCAACAAGAGTGAAACCCATCTCAAAAATAAATAAATAAATAAATAGAAAAATTAGCCGGGTGTGGTGGTGCATGCCTGTAATCCCAGCTATGTGGGTGGCTGAAGCAGGAGAATCGCTTGAACCCAGGAGGTGCAGGTTGCAGTGAGCCAAGATCACACCACTGCACTCCAGACTGGGCTACAGAGGGAAACTGTATCTCAAAATAAAAAATAAAAGG
>NW_016815677.1:608977-617675 GCF_001698545.2 Rhinopithecus bieti | reverse complement strand
GAAACCCCGTCTCTACTAAAAATACAAAAAACTAGCCGGGCGACGTGGCGGGCGCCTGTAGTCCCAGCTACTAGGAAGGCTGAGGCAGGAGAATGGCGTGAACCCGGGAGGCGGAGCTTGCAGTGAGCTGAGATCGGGCCACTGCACTCCAGCCTGGGCGGCAGATCGAGACTCCGTCTCAAAAAAAAAAAAAACAAACAAACAAAAAAAAGAATGAATCAAGAAGGCAAAGATCACTCACAGTTAACGGTGATATGAATGACTACTTACTATTTTGGAAAAAAAAACAGTTAGATCATCATCTCCTAGCATATACTAAAATAAACTCCAACTTAAATAATTAAACATAAACATTTTAAGCTGTTAAATTGAATTGAAAATAAAACTTTTATTGGATGAAGATTTTTGTAAGCTTAGAAGCAATGAAAGAAATTGTGAAGGAAAAGAATCCCATTTAACTATGTAAAAATGGAAACTTCTGGAAAGAAAAAATTGGTATTATTATTATTAGTAGTAGTAGTTTTGAGACGGAGTCTCACTTTGTTGCCCAGGCTGGAGTGCAGTGGCTCACACAACCTCCGCCTCCTGGGTTCAAGAGATTTTCCTGCCTCAGCCTTCTGAGTAGCTGGGACTAGAGATGCACGCCACCATGCCTGGCTAATTTTTGTATTTTTAGTAGAGATGGGGTTTCACTATGTTGGCCAGGCTGGTCTCGAACTCCTGACCTTGCCCACCTCGGCCTCCCAAAGTGCTGGGATTGCAGGCTTGAGCCACCATGCCCAGCCGAAAAATTGGTATTATTAAGTGGAAAAATATATTATCTTCAAGTCTTTGTCATTTTATCACTTCTGTAGTCACACAAAGCTATAAAGAAGACAACCATTTGATTGAAAGCAAATGGTTAAAAATTAGTTTATGATGTAATGTCACTGTGTTGCAGCTTTTATTAAGCAGTTGGCATTGCATTATTTACATAGAAATTCAAAACATGTCACAGAGACCATTTGGGAGGTTAGCTATTTCTAAAAGAACACCGATACTGTAAATGTTATTTTCCTGTTGGAAAACGAAATCGAGTGGTAACAGAGGAGTCATCCTTATCATATCTGCACAATTTCCCATTCCTATAATTATAGGTCTCCCCAGTTCACTCCTACCCAACCATGGACACTCATTTAAACTAAGGGCTACCAACTGAATTTGACTAATGAATGTAACAATAACCACCTACTGAAAATTAATTTAAAATGTAAGAAATCACAGGAACTTTGAAAGTTGATACCACTCCTCAGTAAAATACCTGTTTAAGAGTCTCTATAAAGCTCTAACATTACCCTGTGTGTATAAAAGTTATCAATTTGTTTAGTAATGCCTGGAAATGGAAATGGTTATTTTGACTAATTTACTCCTAGACAACTCACTTAGAGCCACAGATAAAGTTTAAATTTTATGGGACAAAAATGCCAATGACAAGTAAAGCAAGTATAACTGGCTGAAATGACTGAGTTTTTAAAAGTCAGAAAAAAACAGAATCACTAAAATATGCATGTAAAATTATGTGACTACAGATGCATATCTGTGTTTCTTCTTTCTGCACTATAGAAGTCATTTCAATACACTTCCTTGATTTCTTGCCCCAGCTACCAGGAAATTCAGGGCTAATGTTAGTATTCAAATGCTAAATCCTTAAGTCTGATTGGTTTGCAATCTATTTCTAACATTTCTTATTTTAATTTTCCCATGTTTTAAAAATGTAATCATTAAAAATTCCTTTTGGAAGAAGGAGGGATGGGCATTTAAAATATATTTCGATGAATAATACAGTCCCCTACTGTGAAAGCTCTTAATCAGTAAAAATTTATTGAATGTCTGTTACATACTATGGACTCTGTTAGGGCTGAGGATACTTTGTGAGACAAAACAGTCAGGGTCCCTTGTCTCATACATGACAGGAAGGTTGGGGGAGAAAAGCCATATGATGGCAGAGGTGATAATGAACAGGTAAATAAATATATACATAATTATAAAGTGTGATGAGCAGGTAAGTATCCTGGAGGAAACAATCAAGAGAATGGACTCCCTGTGCCTTGGGTGGTCAGGAAAGGCCTCTTAAAGAAGGTGATGTTTAAATTTAACCTGATGAAGAAGGACCTGCCATAAAAAGAGGAAGTAAAAGAACTTTCCAGGCCAACTGAACAGCAAGTGCAAAATCCCTGAGATAGGAAAGACCTCGATGAGTTCTAGATACTTTTTAAAAAGCAAAACAATGGAGAATGGTGAGCAAGGAGGGAAGAGGAACAAGGTGAGGCTGGACAGTTGGGCTGGGGACAGACTGTGAAGAGACTTGTAGGTTATGGCAAAATGGTAGGTGGGCCACTGAATGGTTCGGGGTGGGGTAGGGTGGGGTAGAGCTGGGAGCTAGCATGGGACAGGAACATTTTACATTTTGAAAAGTCCACTAGGCCGGGCGCGGTGGCTCAAGCCTGTAATCCCAGCACTTTGGGAGGCCGAGATGGGTGGATCACAAGGTCAGGAGATCGAGACCATCCTGGCTAACCCAGTGAAACCCCATCTCTACTAAAAAATACAAAAAACTATCCGGGCGAGGTGGCAGGCGCCTGTAGTCCCAGCTACTCAGGAGGCTGAGGCAGGAGAATGGCGTAAACCCGGGAGGCGGAGCTTGCAGTGAGCTGAGATCTGGCCACAGCACTCCAGCCTGGGCGACAGAGCAAGACTCCGTCTCAAAAAAAAAAAAAAAAAAAAAAAAAAAAGTCCACTATAGCTGCAGACTAGAGAATCAGCTAGAACAGGGAAAAAGCAAGTGAGTGATCCTTGCAGGGCTCCCAGGGACAGAGAGGTGGACAGTTCTGAAGGCAAACTGACAGGAGCTGCTGATGGGGTGGGTGCAGGGGATTCAAGGAGTCAGGATGATGCTCAGGTTTCTTGACTAGGCAACAAAGTGGTAGGTGGTACCATTTAGTCTATCCCTAGGAAATGAAATTATTTAACCCACACTCAGCTTTTTCAGTTATTGATGATTTTCTAGTAATCTAAGGACACCAAGGATTAAGAGATGAGAAGAAATTCACGCAAGGCTACAAATGATTTATCCTAGAAACGTGGAAATTATGTCTTCCATGGGCACTGACAGGAAACTTTCTCTCTTTGTTTTTCTCTTTCTCAAGCACTTGGAAAGCAAAACTCCCTAGACACAAGGGAAGATGTTTAATATCATTAACCACCAGGGAAATGCAGACAAAAACCACAGTGGGACACCACTCCACACCCACTAGAATGGCTACAATAAAAGAGATAACAGCAAGTGTTGGCAGAGATGTAGAGGCACTGGAACTCTCATATACTGCTGGTGGAAATGTAGAATTGTATGGCCACTCTGGGAAACAGTCTGGCAGTTCCTCAAAAGACTAAACAGAGTTGTTATGTGGCCCAACTATTCCACTCCTAAGTATATACTCAGGAGAAATGAAAATATATGTTCAAACAAAAACTTTTACACAAATGTTCATAGCAGCATTATTCATAATGGTCCAAAAGTGGAAATGACTCAAATGTTCATATCACATACATGCTCTATCTATCTATCTATCTATCTATTCTTATTTGACTTTATATATCAACCCAAATGTTTATGTTAAATCAACTGATGAATGAACAAAGAAAATATTCCATAATGGAATATTATTTGACAATAAAACAGAATGAAATACCAATCCACACTATGACATGTCATACTGATCCACGTCAGTATGATAAGCAAAAGAAGATAAGCAAAAGAAGAACACATTATGCTAAGTAAAATAATATATTATGCTAAGCGAAAGAAGCCAGTCACAAAAGAACACATACTGTATAATTCCATTTATGTGAAATATCCAAGACAGGCAAATCTATAGAGATAGAAAGTAGCATGGTGGCACGCGCCTGCAGTCCCAGCTACATGGGAGGCTGAGACACGAGAATTGCTTGAACCTGGGAGGCGGAGGCTGCAGTGAGCTGAGATCGCACCACTGCACTCCACCCTGGGCAACAGAGTGAGACTCTGTCTCAAAAAAGAATAAAAGAAAGTAAATTAGTGGTTACCTGGGACTGACAGAGGGGAGAATAGGAAGTGACTGCTAAGGGGCACAGGGTTTCTTTTTATAGTATTGAAAATGTTCTAAAATTAGATAGGGGTGATTGTTGTCACCTTTCATTTATGGTCTGTGAGAAGGCAAGATGTTAAGAGGGTTCCAAGGTTAAATATCTAGGCAACGTCAAGTTAAACAGGTCTCTTTTTCTGCGGGACTTCTCAGAGCCTTTAATCTGTATTATGTGCATAATGTGTATAATAAATCACCAAGTTGGGGGAGACAGAAGTAGGAAATAAGATGCATCATTTCTCAAACATGTATGGTCACAGAATCTCTTTTAATGGAGCAGCATCACACAGGACTAGGTTTTGCAGACCCCACTGTGGGAAACAATGTGCTTAGCAGTTTTTCCATTCATTCATCAAGCACTACCTAACCACCTACAACACTCATGCAAGACAATCACTTTTGGGCTATAGAGATGAGGCCAGTCCTTCCCTGACCTCACAGAAGGCAGGTCTAGAAAGGAAATGAATGGGCTCCAATAAGTTGAAGGCACCAGGGGGAGCACAATGCCAATGCTACAAATAAAATACTATGGGGTCCCATGGAGAAATTCATCCTGACTCTAGACTGAGGAACACCTCATGGAAGACCCAGCACTTCAGCCAGGCCTTCAGCTATGGGGGGTTCTGGCCACATGGAGATGGGAGGAAGGGATCTGGCTCAGGAGCCCAGGTCCAAGGGGTGAAAGAGAAGACAGGGTGCTTGTAGTAGAACAATAAATGTTCCCTTTAGCTGGAGCACACTGTGAAGGAAGCAGAAGACAAATAGCTGGAAAGGATTGCGGCTTCAAATGTCAGACCAAAAGTGTTTAAGCTTCCTCCTATAATAAATGGGGACCCATCGAAGCTTTCTGAGCATGGGGTAAGAGTGGTCCTAAACAAGTCACTCTTTGAGCCTGAGGTGTTTCATCTGTAAAATGGAGCTAATTCTACCAGCCCCATTTTATCTGACCTGGGTGAGTGAGGATCACAGAACTTCGCCACAAGGCAGTGGAGCCCTGAGCAAAGTTTATTACTCAGCAGCAGAACAGCTGTTTTCAGTTCCTTTGGAAGAATGTGTGTCTCAGAAACACCTGACACGTGATATTTCATCTCTGTGGCAGGGCCAGATGGGAAATCCAAGCAAAAACGAACGCTTTGAAACAGATCATATCTGAAAGTTCTCCTGTAGCAGACAAATCAGATCGGTATTTGATTTCATTTTATTTTCTTTAGAATGACATAGGGACTGCAAGGAAGGAACAGCCGCTGGAAATGAAGACATGGAAAGAATATAAACAGCAGATTGCCTGACTTTCATGTCAAGTACTAAGACAAGAGGTGTGTGTGTGTGTGTGTGTGTGTGTGTGACAGAGAGAGAGATCAAAAGAGTGTATGTGTGTGTGCTCCAGAGAGTGTATATGCATGTGTGTACGAGTATGTATGAGTGTATTTCTGTGTGTATGTCTGTGTATGAGTGTGTTTGTAAATGTTGTAAATGTGTATGAGAGTTGGGGTAAGTGTGTCTGTGTGTGTAGGTACATGTTTGGGGTAGGGTACAGGGAAAAGCACTCCAGCAAAATTGCTGACTTGTTTACACTGCTCCCACCATATGGTGTAAGAACAAAGCAAGCCGGAGACAGCGATCCCAAGGTGCGGCCAGGACCGGCACAAGCTCCTCCCCCTGAGACTCCAAACCTTTATAGATAGAAATCTCTGCAAACCCAGGAGCCTTACCGGGCCGAGCTGTCCCGGGAGCGCCGAAGCCATCTTGCCACCATTTGTTCTATTCTATGTGCTTTCCGTGTCTGGAATAAACTGGTCTCCAGCTCTTCCATTTACCTAAAAGGAAGAAGAGTGTTCTTAAGATGCTAACCAAAATATTATAAAGAGGATTTTGATGAATCAGGATGATGCTTCCTTTATTTGCCCATTGTAAGACACGCTGATCGCATAACTAGTGTTCTTCTTTTGTCTAAAATCAACATAAACAGGTGCTCAGTGTCCACAGAGTAAACAACTTGAGTAACCCTTAATCTTGCAGCAAACAGACTGGGTTTGTGTCTTAAACAGTTAAACATAAGGATGAGAGAGTAAAATAGATGACATTTCTCAAACTCTGTGACTGTGACCCATAGGAAGAGATATACCTTACCATGTGACACTGTCCTTCCCTCTCCCAACTATGTGTGCAACCCTGGACAATGTGGTTCAGTTTTGCCTGCATCAGAACCCCATGGACATGGAAGCATTCATCACGTTGTGCAGATTCCTCTGAGCGCTGCTGCTTTTGTTCAATCTTTTATATTTAATTTTTGAATAAGTATTTCACTTACATAATTCAACACTAGCTTATAAAAAAGATATACAGTTACTGTATTGTGTGCTTAAAAATTTAAGAGGGTAGATCTCAAGTTAAGTGTTCTTATCACAATAAAAAATATGTAGACAGTGAAAAGTCTGTCTTATACCCTTCCTTGCTCCCACCCACCCAGTTCCCATGCCCATATGTAATCACTGCTCTTGTTCTCCATTCGTCCTTCCAGAGTTTCTTTTCTTTCTTTCTTTCTTTCTTTTTTTTTTTTTTTTTTTTTTTTGAGATGGAGTCTCGCTCTGTCACCCAGGCTGGAGTACAGTGGCACAGTCTTGGCTCACAGCAACCCCCACCTCCTGGGTTCAAGTTATTCTCCTGCCTCAGCCTCCCAAGTAGCTGGGACTACAGGTACATGCCTTTGCACCTGGCTAATTTTTATATTTTTAGTAGAGATGGGGTTTCACCATTTTGGCCAGGCTGGTCTTGAACTCCTGACCTCAAGTGATCTGCCCTCCTCGGTCTCCCAAAGTGCTGGGATTACAGGCATGAGCCACCGCACCCAGCCTGTCTTATTCTTTTAAAAAAATTATCTTGGAACACTTTTAGATGTATAAAAAGGTTGAAAGATAATACAGGGTTCCCATATCCCTTCATTCAGCTTTCCCTAATATTAACATCTTACAAAATTATTGTACCTTTGTAAAAATTAAGAAATTAACATTGGAACAACATTTTTAACTGAACTACAGACTACGTTCAAATTTTACCAGTTTTCACTAATGTGCTTTTCTGTACCATGATCCAATCTAGGATACCATGTTGCATTTAGCCAGCTTTGTTAATTTTCCCCAATGCCATTTCATCTGCTCTAGAGCAGCAGTCTCCAACCTTTTGGCACCAGGGATCAGTTTTGCAGAAGACAATTTTCCCCAGACGGTGGGGGGGGGTGGGATGAAACTGGCATCATCCCAGATTATCAGGCATCAGATTCTTATAAGGAGCATGCAACCTAGATCCTTCCCATGTGCATTTCACAATAGGGTTCAGGCTCCTATTAGAATCGAATGAGCTGCTGATCTGACAGAAGGCAGAGCTCAGGCGGTAATGCTCACTCCTGCTGTGGGTCCTGGTTCCTAACAGGCTGCGGACCAGTACTGGTCCACGGCCCGGGGGTTGGAGAACCCTGCTCTAGAGCATGAAAAAGGTAAGATTCCTACATCTTTTAAGGTGCCAGTACAACACTGATACAAATTCTGATAAAAACAATATAATAGGATAAAAATACAATCTCCCTTATGAAAATAAAAGTAAATATACCACATAAAATATTAGCACAGAGAACCCAACAGCAATCAACAGAGGAATCATGGGATCTATACCAGGGATACAACGAAAGAGAACTAACCAGGTTATAAGAATGAAAACACCCTAACTGATCACTTTGAAAACCTGTAGACACACTTTTCAGGCAAATGGAAGCCAAATACAAATTAGTGGGTAAAAAGGCTAACATGAACATAGGCTGTAACCAAAAAAAATTCGATTTAGATCAACGATAGTCAGTCTAGCTTTACTCTACAATGGGGACATGAGACCTGAACACTGTCTTCAGTTCTAGGCATCTCACTTTTTTAAAAATATAAAAGAATAACAGAAAGTAGATTTCTGATTAAACACTGTGAATTGAGACAAGGTCTTAATTTCTTCTTCCTAAATCCTATAAATCACAGTAAAGAAACAAAAAACATATAAACCGATAGGATAATGAATACAGAAGAAAAGACAATAGATGACAGATGTCAATAATGTTTGGAAGAAAGTGTTTCGAAGAGAGCCATCTGAAATAGAAGGAGTAAGTACAACTCTTCTGTTTTCAAAACAAAGAAAACAGAAAGCTATGTGCCTTCAGAGGGGGATTCTGATGAAAAATGAGCTGGTAACTGGGCGTGGTAGCTCAGGCCTATAATCCCAGCACTTTGGGAGGCTGAGGGGGAAGATTGCTTGAGTCCAGAAGTTCAAGACCAGCCTGGGTGACATGACGAAACCCCATCTCTACCAAAAATACAAAAATTAGCCAGGCATGGTGGCGCACACCTGTAGTCCTAGCTACTTGGGAGACTGAGGTGGAACGATTGTTTGAGTCTGGGAGGTGGAGGTTGCAGTAAGCTGAGATCATATCACTGCACTCCAGCCTGGGCAGCAGAGTGAGACCCTATCTCAAGAAAGAGAAAAAGGAAGGGAAGGGAAGG
>NW_016815677.1:603206-606373 GCF_001698545.2 Rhinopithecus bieti | reverse complement strand
AGGGGAGGGAGGGAAAGAAGTGCTGACTTGCCCAGTGGCTCAGGAATTAGGGGCAGTAAGTACAAGAGAAAGAAGGATGAGCATAAGGCTGAAAATATGGAAATACCCACCTAGACAACTATCTCTTTCCCATCCTGCTGAAGACAAGAGGCTTATTTTTGGAGAAAACGAACAAGAGAAGCTTGGGGAGACTAGGCACAATAGATGGTATAAGAATGAAAATAGAAGAAGTAAGTAAAACTATTCTAACTGAATGACAAGACCTCTAGCCCCTTCCTGTGCCCAGTTCTCTGAATACTGTCAGCGAGTACTTTATATCCTGCTACGGTTTGAATGTGTCCCTGAAGTTTATGTGTTGAAAACTTAATTTCCATTGCAACAGGGTTAAGAGGTGGCACTTGTAAGAGGTGATTAGGTCATGAAGGCTGTGTCCTCATGAATGGATTAATGCCATTACTGTGGGAGTCAGTTCCTGATAAAAGGATAACTTTGGCCTCTTTCCACGCTCTCTTGTGTGCTCTTTTGCCCTTCCACCTTCTTCCATGGAATGATACAGTAAGAAGGCCCTTACCTGATGCCAGCACCTCAATATTAGACTTTCCAGCCTCCAGAACTGTCAGAAATAAATTTCTTTTCTTTATAAATTACCCAGTCTGTAATATTATATAGCAACACAAAACAGACTAAGACATGTCCCAAGCAAAAGATTAAAGAATCCTTCTCTGGAGGACTGAATAGCACCAGAGAAAAGACCTTCAGATACTGACATTTTCAGGATCCCTGCAGGGAAAAGGTAACTTGCTGCCAGATCATCTTGCATTGAAATGTATTAATCACTGAGCCAGACCCATCATACAAAGTTTCCAATTATTTGTTTTACTGCTTTATTCTTACTTATGAATAAATATTTAAGGAACGTATGCATTATAAAAAACAGACCAAAACAAACAGAAAAATTCAGAAGAAACAGAGACAATGTAGAAAACAGATGAAAAAATTTCAATCTATAACTTAAATCTTCAAAAGATAAAGTATTACATTCATGAAACAAGAAGAGGATTTTTTAAAATAAACCATCAGAGAATACGAATGAACACTTGGAAATTAAAAATAAGACAGCTAAACATTCAATTATTAATAAAAACAGAAAAAATATAGTCAATGAAAGACTGTAGGAAGAGTAACCAAAGCCAAAGACAGAGAAAACATAAAAGACAATAAATGTATAGTATCTGTCCAGGAAGTGTAATATTCATCTAATAAAGTTCCGGAAGTAGAAAATAAAGGAAATGGAGATAAGGAAACTGCCAAATAATTCGATAAAAATTTCCCAAAGAACTTAAATTTTCAGATTAAGAATATATACTAATTGCCCACCTTAGTGAATGAAAAAAGACCCACATCAAGTAACAACATTGTAAAATTTCAGAAACTAGAAACAGAAAATATCTTCTAAACTTCCAGAGAGAGAGAAAAAAAAAAGATCACATACAGACAATTGAAATTAAAAACGGCACTAAACTTCTCAGTAATAACAATGGAAGCTGGGAGACATTGGAGTTCTCACATTTTTGAGGGAAAAGTATTCTCAATCTAGAATTCGATACCCTGTCAAACTACCAATCAAGTACAAAAGACATTTTTAGATTTTAGATATTCAGGTCTCTAAAATTTTACCTTTCATACATCCTTTCTCAGGACGCTGACAGAGGATGTGCTCCTGCAAAACAAGGAAGTAAGGAAAAAAAAATGAGATCCAGGATATTAGGGATGGAACATAGATAAGAGGCAAAAGAAGCATCCCGGATGACTGTGAAGGGATGCATTAAGGTAACACCCGTATAAAAGACCCAGAGAGTAACTATTGAGATGCATGAAGACAGAGGTCTTAGGGAAAAGAAATAGAAATGAATAAGTTGTCTGATGTGTTTGTGTAGAAAATTTCACTGAGAGGCTCTTGGAGGGTATGGGAGAATTAGCAATAAGTACATGAAAAACTAAGCAGATCAAAAACAGAGGGAATTATGAAATCCATGGAAAATAAAAAGTTGTATAAGAAAATAAAATTATAGTTCACTGCTTGGCTCAGCAATTAACAATATTTACATTGTCATGATAATGCAAACACTGAAAAATGGTTTCTCAAGAACAGTGATGTAATGATATCGGAATGACATGGTGAAGGGAAGCAAGGGTAGTAGCCTAAGAGCTAAATCCTCATTTATCATAATAATTAGATAATGTCCAAAATTAATAAATTAGAAAACAAGAATGCAAGCATATTTCTTAGAAATACGCAGGAAAATACCAGAAGAAATGACTAGAAGAGTTGAAAGAGCTTCTAAGAAGAGAAATTAAAGGGTGAGGAGGAGTGGGGCAGGAAATGCTGATTTCTATTATAAATCCTTAATACTATTTTATTAAATGATTTTAATAATTTTAACTTAGTTTTAAAACTGAAGTAATATATGCTTCTAGTAATATACACAGAAAAATATAATGAAAATAAAATCACTTACAATTAGCTACAATCACTACCTCCCAATTAGTAAGTTAATTTTTCATTTTTCATGCTTACACATGTATATATGTTTCTTAATTAAAATGATATATTATACCTTCCCACTTATGATTTCATAAACATCATTCCATATTAATATTTAAGCATTTACACCATCGTTTAAATTGGTTATATGGTATTATTTTCTCTGACCATATCATAATTTATTTAATAAATCTATCATTGGACATTTATGTTGTTTCCAATTTTTCACTATTATGAAAGCTTTACAATAAAAATCCTTATTCGTGGCAAATGGCTACTTCCCAGATATTTTGGGGGGGATAAATTCCTAGAAGTGAAATTACTGGACATAAACATATGTCCACTTTTAAGAATTTGGATGTATATTGTTGAATTGCCTCCAAGAAGTTACCAATTTGCACTCCTGCCAGGACAGACTTTTTGAATACTATCACTTAAAAAATGTTGCCAGTAGGATGGAAATTATTTACTTAAATATTTATATTTTGAAAACACAGAAGACAAAAGTAAATTATCCTCTATATTCTTATAAAAACTAGACATTGTCATTTTTAAAAATATTTGCTAATGGGATTGAAAGTAGCATTCAATTATTGGTTTAATATATATTTATATATAATTA
>NW_016815677.1:534626-602975 GCF_001698545.2 Rhinopithecus bieti | reverse complement strand
TTTCCCATATAAAATATATTTCTTGTATATATAGGAAAATATTTTAAAAATTAAATATCACACATAAATCCATCACATTGAAAATTATACAAAATAAGCATCCTACTTCAAGTATCCAACCCATTCCCCTGGAGGTTAACACAGTTAACAATTTGGTACGTATTCATACTATCTTTGTCCTGAATTAACAGAGACCTATATCATGTATATTAACACATCTGTTCTACAAAAATAGTGTTATACTCAGTAGTCTGTACTTTGTATTTTTTAACCTGCAATTATATCCTGTATATCTTTCCAGATCAGAACTATGGACAGCTGTGTTTGGAGGTTATTTGATTACTAGCACAGCTCAACATTTTTCATGTGCTCCTGGCCATTTGTGTTTATTTCTTATTACTTTACTGTTTCTGATTTTTCCTTATTTTTCTGCTGGAATGTTTGCCTTCTTGTCGCCAATTTGTAAAAGCTCTTTTATATAATAAGGATTATTTAATGTTCCTTTGCCAAGGATACAAAATAACATCATATTTCTTTGAGACTTACCATGGAGGATCAAGAATATAGGTTATACTGTCCTGACAAAACAGAGACTAAACACAGAAGACAGAAGAATAAATGTCTAGCAAAACCCATGGGATATTGTTTTCAAATATCAACTGCCCCAGTCAGGGCCCCTCTAGGATCAAGTCCATTGGAAATTCTGCGATATTGATATTAACTTGGTCTGTCTTACGTCTGAGCATCACGCTTTCCTATGGGGTCTAGGAAAGGAGATATAAAAGCAAGTCATATGAAAACACATTGAAAAATCAAAGAATGTTTATTAAATAAAAACTTGGGGGTGGCCCACATGATCATGGTTCACAAAGAGCCCAAGGGCCACCATGTGGAAGACACATATTCCCCATGATTCTGGAATTTAGAGACAGGATTAATGGGGAAATGCCACAGCGCATGGGACTCCAGCTCAGACTAAGGCAAGAAATTCGTGTTCCTGGTAGATCCAAGCATGGAATGAGTTTCCTCAAGAATTGTTAAGATCTGGGACACTGAAGGTATTCCAGGGGAGGCTGCATAAACTGCATGAATACAGCAGAAGGGACACAAGAGTGGTGTAGAGGGACACATCCATGGAATACGTGGAGCAGATGACTCCTGCAGTCCCTCCCTTCATGCAATCTGAGGTCTCCACTAGATCTGAGAGCCAGGCAAGATGGGATCTGTTGCAGTCTGTCTCAAAATTCAAAGCCCCACATTACCCAGAGTAGTTGGAAATCCTGAAGTAAGCACAGCACTGGAAGAAGCACGATGTCTGACCTCTACATTCTTATAGTTTCCACATGATTGCAGAGTTGTCAGGGATCTCAAACATATCCATCAGACTGAAGGCCATCGAGCCTTTCCATTCCTTTTGAAGGTCTTCAAACTACAGTGGTTACTTTTTAAGTAACTGCTGCCAAATACAATTTAGCTAATCGGTTTCTATAAACATACATGGTTCTAATTAAGAGAATTAATTTGCGTTATATATCTGGACTGTGGGTAGGCAGGTACCTTCATCCAGGGATCCCCAAAGACTAAACAAATGCCTACAACAACCAAGCCATTAAAAGTGCTCCTGACTCAGCAAGGTCTGAGCAGGAGAGTTTAAAGTCAAGAGAATGACCTGCTAATGGTTTTAATGTTAGCCTCTGGACTGCTGGGCTAATGGAAGGAAGTAAATGTCCATATCATCTAAAACGTTTGAATCTTCTCTACAGTCCCACTGCCAAGAAGTTATCTGGCCTCTTACGTTCTGTCATTCCCTGTTGGACCCATCTTATTGTTAGAAAGTTTCTTTACATAAAGCTGAATTCCATTCGTCTGCAGTTTCAGTCCTCCACACCAGTGCTGCCCTCTGGCCACTCCTACCACCACTGCCCCGAATAAATCAGCTCCCTTTCTGGATTTGAACATAGAAATCTTTCAGCCTTTCAGTCTCCTTTGTCCCAAATTAAACATCCTCAGCTCCTTCAACAGTTCCTTGTAATACAAGATCTTTTTAGAGCACAGATCAACTTGTAAAAAATACCTTAAAAGGCATGAACCCTCAAACTGAACACAATTCTGGTTGCCTGGAACAATGTGAATATAGAAAGGCAAACTCTCTCAAAATATTTTGTAAATGGAGAAGAAGACTAAATATGTCAAAGTGATAGCTATTTTAAATGCAAACAGACAATTAAAAGGCATACAAAAAGGTGATAATAAAAGACTCCAGGAAACTAGCACAAGCTATTGAGAAATGAAAACATCAGTGGAGGCAGCAAAAGATAAAAGAGAAACTGAAGTGCCCAAAATCACTTGCACTAAATTGAAATTGTAACTAAAACTAGATAGCACTTCAAGAAAAACTGTCAGGCATAGAATCAGATTGAGGATCTCAACTTACAAATAATAGGACCAGCAGAGAACATGGAAAAGGAACACACAAAATTGTAATCAAAGAAATAATGAAATGCAAATTTATTAAGCTGACAAATATGTTTCAAAAATAAAGAACACAAAATACAACTCTCGTATGCCTCAAGGAAGACTCTTCACGTATCAACTCAAATTTTTAAACTGCAAAGATTAAAGAATCATGCTTAAAACCTGTTTTAAAAGGAAAAGAGAATGATCATTTGAAAAAGAAAGACTATGTTCATATATTTTGCAGCCTATTATTCAGGTATTGACTCAAGTTCATTATCTTTCTCTCTGGGAGATGTGAAAGTTTTATAAGTGCTACTTGAGACACTGTTCTTGAAAGACATTTTGGCTGGGCACGGTGGCTCATGCCTGTAATCCAAGCACTTTGGGAGGCTGAGCAGGGAGGATTGCTTCAGCCCAGGAGTTTGAGACCAGCCTGGGCAACATAGTGAAATCCTGTCTGTACTGAAAATAAAAAGTTAGCTGAACGTGGTGGTGCACACCTGTAATCCCAGCTAATCGGGAGCCTGACGTAGGAGGATCGCCTGAGCCCAGGAGGTTGAGGCTGCAGTGAGCCATGGTCGTGCCACTGCACTCCAGCCTGGGTGACAGAGTAAGACCCTGTTTCTAAATAAATAAATAAATAAATATTGGGGAATCATGCTTGACTCTTTTCCTGTTTTGTGTCCCACATTGATTCAGTCACCAAATTCTGTTATCTTGGTCCCAATTGTCTTAATCTGTCACCTCCTCTCCTTTCTCAGTGCTACTGCCTGAGTTCAAACTTTCATTCTATCTGAAGTACTACAATAACCCCCAGCCAGTCTCCTTACTCTTCATCAATCTGTCCTCCATGTGACTGCCAGATTGATATAAAATGTAAGTCTAATCACATCACTTTTATTTTCAAAATCCTCCAGTGGTTCCCCTTCATCTTTAGGACAAAGTCTGAGCTCAAGAATTATAGTAATATCAATAGCACAACTATGCCAACAACATTACCACTTACTATGTGCCAGGCACTAGGCTAAGCAATGTACACAGGTTGTCTTATTTAATGCTTTTAATAATTCTCATTTACAAAAAAAAGAAACTGAGGCATGAAGAAGTTAAGTAACCTGGCTAAGAGCACACAGCAAAGAAGTGGCAGAACTGGAATTAAAAATCAGATTAGCTTGCTTGTCTCTGAAGCTGGACTCAGCCACTCCATCCCACTGCCTCCCCCCTGGCCTTGGGATGGCAGCCAAAGCCCTTTGTGATCTGGCCCTGCCTACCTGACAACTTCATCTCCCTCACACAACACTCTGCAGAACTGTATTACCTGTTGTTCCCCCGAAAGGCCTTGGTTTCTCATGCCCTCATGTCTCTGCAGATACTGTTTCTTTGCCTAGTCCATATCCTCTGCCTGCACACCCATCAAATTCCTACTCGCACTTCAATGAACAGGCACAGTAGTGGACTGGATTAGCACAGAACACTCCCCTCTCCAGCTTGTTTTCTCATCTGTAAAAACAATGATAATGATCCCTGCCCAGTTATCCATCAGGGTTGGTGTAAGGCTTACATTCCGTTATGCTGTGACAATGCTTTGAAACTATAAAGTTCTATGGAAACGTGCCCAAGAAACATCTCTTTTTCTGAGGTAGTGTAAGCTCAGTTGTGTGACCAAATTTGTGTGTGGCAAAAGTTTGAAGTAGAAGAAGTCGATTTCTGCCACAAAAAGGAATGAGGTCCTGATGCATGGTACAGCATGGATGAACCTTGAAAGCATTATGCTAAGTGAAAGAAGCCAGACACAAAAGGCTACATGATTTCATATAAATGTCAGACTCCATTTATATGAAATGTCCAGAACAGGCAAATGTATAGAGATAGATAGAAAATTGATTAGTGGTTGTGAAGGCAGTGAAGAAGGGAAATGGGAACTGACTGCCAATGGGTAAGAGATGTCTTTTAAGGTGATAAAATGTCCTAGAATTAGACAGTGGTGATAGCTGCACAATTTTGTGAATATTCTAAAAACCAATAATTGTATAATTTAAAGGGTCAATTTGATGGTATGTGAATTGTATCTTAATTTTAAAAATAAAAGAAAAAATGCTTATTTCTGGTGCCCAGCTTCACCCTTCTATCCTCCTTTCCTTGCCAGTAAGTAATAACCCCAACTCTGTAAGGAATCTGGTTTTTCTCACCTTTCCCCCCATTTTTTCTTAGTAAAACCCTACAAGCATTAGAAGCACCAGGAAGACTGGTTAAAGCATAGATGTCTGAGCCACAGAGTTTCTGGTTCAGGAGGGCTAGGGTAGGGCCCAAGAACTTGCATTTCTAACGTCCCTCCAGATAAAACCTAGGGAATGCTGAAAAGAGCACTGAACTAGACATCAGGACACCTGGTTTCCTTCCTGGCTTTGCCATTAATTAAGCCTAGAATTGCACAAGTTGCCAAGCCTCTGGTTATCCCTTTATCTCAACATTGCATTTCTCTAAGTATCTGCCGATTGTAAAATTGTATTATGTTGTCACTGAAGTCTTCCAGGGATCCCCATCCCTAAAATCCAACATCTTCCTAGATGTCCAACTCCGACTCCCACCACTGCCCCCAAAAGACTGCTCTCTTGGCCAATTTGGGGAAGGAAGGAAACTAACATTTTCACCTGTAGATGTCACTCCTCATGACAACTCCACATAGGAATCCGTAACTCCATTTGGAAGACAAGAGGTTGAGGCTTGGAGAGGTTAAAAAACTTCCTCAAAGTGGCCTAGGGGAACCCAAGGCCCATCCTTCTCCCGTCATGTAATTCTCTGTTTCGAAGCTTCTCTGTCTCTCAAAAAAAGCCCCTAGGTAGCCCCTCTTGTGTCTTTGTTCTGATCTCTTCCACTTTCCAGGACTTATTCAAATCCTGTGTAACTGTCAACAGTTAGCTCAAACCCACCACATTTAGGACGGGTTCCTGGCCACCCACCTACCATGTTTCACCAGGTGACCCAATCACAGAGCTGCTGTGTGTAGTCTTGCTCTTCCAACAGCCTGTGACCATCTCCTTTATGCTCTTGTCTTGTGTTTTCTAACTTCATATGGATTCAGGTCTTGTTTTCTGTCCCTCAGACTATAAACTCCTTGAGGGTAGGGGAGAAAAGTACCCTGCTTCTTTACAATCCCTGCAGAGCCTAGCAGAATGCCTTCAGCTCAATCAAGATTTGTTGAATTAATAACGGCAGGTTACAGATGTCTGAACTGCTATGCTAAGACGAGAACCCCAGAACAATAAGCAGCTATAACTACTGAATCGTCTAAGTCCAAAGAAAAGCTATTGGCAGATATTTTTGGGAAGTTCACATTACATTTCTAATGTCAATCATTTGATGTTGCCTTGGTTCATTACCATGATCACAGCTAAGTGAGAGATAATGGGCTCACACATCTCCACGAATTTCTTAAAAAGAACTCAGATTACGATGATGCTTCATCAGAAAAACGACATTCTTAGAAAGGAAGGAAGGGGGACTTATCTATTAGACCACATGATTATTCCTCGAAGTGCAGTTACAACCAGGACCCCAGGAAGGAGTTTCAAACCCCTCTTCCCTACTCAGGGATCTCAGCCAAGTCTTTCACAGTATCACAGGCACTGATAGTTTAACCTCATAAGTCATTTCACCTGTGGCCATAAGAAGCTGAGGTAAAGTCAATTGTTTCTTTTCTTTTCTTTTCTTTTTTTCTTTTTTGAGACAAAGTCTGGCTTTGTCTCCCAGGCTGGAGTGCAGTGGCCCCATCTTGGCTCACTGAAGCCTCTGCCTCCTGGGTTCAAATGATTCTCTCACCTCAGCCTCCAGAGTAGCTGGGATTACAGGCACGTGCCACCACACTCGGCTAGTTTTCTTGTATTTTTAGTAGAGACAGGGGTCTTGTTATATTGCCCCAGCTGGTCTCAAATTCCTGGCCTCCAGTGATCCACCTGCCTTGGCTTCCCAAAGTGCTAGGATTACAGGCATGAGCCACCGTGCCCAGCCCAAATTGTTTATTTTCATTTCTTATTTTGGGATGGCACTACATATCATTCTTGTTCCTCCTCCATCTTCCCTTCCCTCCTTTAAGCCTCTCTCTTCCACAGGAACCCCTACCCTCTTTTTATTATAGAAAAGGGCATTGAATACCTGTAAGGGGGTTTATCATGGACCAGAGAAAAAACAATGCTCACAGCTGGTTCTCTAGGTTTTCTGAGCCCTTCATTCATGTCAAGAAGTTCTGGCTGCCTGCATCCTCTGCCATCTCACCTTGCCTTGCACACCAGATGAAAAGGAGATGCAGGAGGTGGGAAAGCACCCTGGACCCCTATCACCCCAGGGCGGCATTCCCCAAATGACAATTGACCTCAAACTGCCCTCCTGGCTTTTGCCATGTTAGCAAACTGCCAGAACACCACACCTGCAAAACACGGTCTGCGTAAAACAGATTCTATAATACAGCGCCTCCCGTTTTAGCTTCATCCTAGACAATAGTACTTATTCAACCACAGGTTTGATCATGCTGGATATGTTTTTCTCTTGGTGCACATTAAAATAAATATATAGCAATTTAACAAAAAGCACTCATTCACATATCCACTAAAATAGTCTTGAGTGTCGTGTGGTACAAAGACAAGCCTTTGGGAACACTAGTTCAGGGCATCGTCATGCCCCTCAGATTTCCCATCTGCCTAACAGGATTAGACGTCTCTTAGAAAGGGCTTAGCCTCTTATCTAGCTCAGTACAGGTGGCCTCTGCATGGCCCTTTGAGAGCTACAGGGTGGCAACAGGAACAGACAGCTCTAATGGGGATCCAGGCTGTGCCTTTCTCTTGCTAGGGATCTGAGAGGATGGGGACCCAGACCACTCCTAGTAGAAGACTGGAAGTTGGTCACACAAGTCATCTATTTTGCCAGATGAACAGTATCCCTAGAAAGGATGTGGGAAAGGGCTGAAACGAACACCAATGCCAACATTGGTGTTGTTGATGTGACCTGCAAGGCCTCACCTCACCATGTTTGTCTTACTGCTTACCCTCAAGCAGCCTCAATGATGGATGGCAAATAACATTGCTGAGTCAGCTGCAGCTGCTGAACCCCTTGTCTCCACCCTGGTGCAGGGAAAGAGCACTGTGCAGGGAGACAAGAGACCAGCAATCAGGTTCCTGCTCTACTCCCAGCTCGACACATGACTCCAGTCACATCCCTTCCCTCTGTGTCTGTTTTCCTACCTGTAAAGGTAAGAGTTACACATGGATAAAATTTGAAAATACTGTGCTTCACGAACGGAGCCAGTCACAAAAGATCCCATATTCTATGATCCCATTCATATGAAAGTCCAGTAGGGAACTCTGTAGAGACAGACAAGAGATTAGCGGTTGCTTAGGGTTGGGGAAACAGGGCATGGAGGAGTGATAGTGAAACAGTAAAAGGTTTCTTTTAGAGGTGACGAAAATGTCCTTAAGTTGACCATGCTGATGTTAGTACATATCTGTGAATATACCAAAACCTCTGAATTGTATGCTTTGAATGAGTAAATTTCATGGTATATGAATTAGATCTCAATAAAGGTGTTTTACAAAAACAAATGCCATAAAAGGAGAAAAGAAAAGTGATGGGGTTAGAAACATGACCTCAAAGCCCTTTCAAATCAGAAGTTTCTGACTCTCTTTAAACAAACTACAGTTCCCCAAATGCTTCTGGCCACCAGACTTCTCATCAGTTTTGGGCAGACTGCTGCTCTCTCAAAAGATGTTTGTCACCCAACAAATATCTGGCCCTATGCCAATGTCTGTGGGGAGCAGGAAGATGCATCGGCTGCAGTGTCTGCCCGCCAGGAGCTCTAACACACGGTAGATGGCAAGACCATGAGAGAGGGCTGCATGGAGGGGAGGGGCTCAGAAGAAGGGGGATCACCTCTAGGTCAGGGGAGCACCAAGATTGGAGGCTTCTCCATGCCAGAAGCACCTGTGCTGGGCCCTAAAAGGCTGATGAGGACCATGGGGCCTGAGTAGCCTACTTGGAAAAGTTAAGGACCCAGGCTGAGTGCAGTCTATCTGGGGCTATTCTGGGCCCTGCCCTGACTTGGGAGGTTCACACAGAACATTAGGTTCCTGGAAAGTGCTTTGATGGCAGAGGTGCAGCTGACTCTGCAGTGACTCCAGGTCTTGCGATACCTTCACTTCCTTCATTTATTCTATGGATATTTATTCGGTATCCTCTATGTGCCTGGCACTGTTCTAGGTCTTGGGAGTCATTAGGAACAAAAAAGATGAGAGTCACTACCCTCGTTGAGCTTACATTCTAATACAGGTTCTCATTAGACAAGAAACAATGAACAAAAAAGGAAATTAATTAAGACTGTCAGAAGGTGGTAAGTACACCGGGTATGGTGGCTTGTGCCTGTAATCACAGCACTTTGGGAGGCCGAGGTGGGTGGATCACTTGAGGTCAGGAGTTCGAGACCAGCTTGGCCAACATGGTGAAACCGCATCTCTACTAAAAATACAAAAATTAGCCAGATGTGATGGCATATGCCTGTAATCCCAGCTACTTGGGAGGCTGAGGAAGAGAATCACTTGAACTTGGAGGTGGAGGTTGCAGTGAGCCAAGAATGCACCACTGCACTCCAGCCCAGGCAACAGATTGAGACTCCATCTAAAAAAAAAGAAAGTGGTAAGTACTAGAGGGGAAAAGAGATAGAATTAGCATCAATGCCTTGAAGCTGGAGGTCAGGGGTAGGCGGAATTTTATTCACTCTGAGATCTCCCACACATATCTCCAGAGAGCTCTAGGGTTCTGCCCTTTCTTTCCAATTCTCTGAGTCAAATTTCTAGCCAAGGGCTTAGCCATGACACATCTGGACAAATGTCACCATGGGTCCTGTTTCCATTTCTTCCTCTCTGAATCAATGCTAATATCCACAGATTCAAGAAACATTCAATGATCATCAACAATGTGCCAAGTACAGGGGCTGTGGGGGACACTGAGATAAGCAGGCACAATTCTCACCCTCGAGGAGTCTGCAGTTCACCAGGGAAGTCAGACACACACACACACACCTAACCAGAATTCAAAGCAAAAGAAAGGAAGTGATCTGCTAGCAACATGAGCAAAGGCTGTAAGGTTTTTGAACCACGGTCTATAGTTTACAAAGCACTCTCACGGGCAGATGATCTTGTTTGGTGGTCACATCATGGTATTCCTCCTTCAAAGCTTTCACAGCACACTACTGGACTCACAGTTCTTCCCCAGTGACCTTTCATGTCAACAGTACAGGCCTTGTCATGCCCTGGTTCCAACCCTGACTCTCACTAACCTTGTGCTAACCTTGCATCCTTGGACAAGTTACCTTAGCCTCCCTCAGCCTGTACTGTCATCTGTGAAATGGGGCTGACTTCACCTGCCCCACAGTAAATTAGATAATATATGTGAAGTTCTACCAGAATGCATGGCACAAAGGAAGTCCTCAATGACAGCAGCTATGATGTTATTCTTCATTTCAGAAGGCTATCCTCTTGAAGCTTAACTGTTTCATCTGTCTTTTTTGTCTTCCTAACTCAATTCCTAAACTGCATTTCTCTCCAATTGCCCTCAGTCCTAACCACTGGGTAATGAGTTACTGAATGAATGAATCAACCAACCAACCAACTGGAAATTGGAATGAGGGAGAGAGAAAAGGCATGGACAACTCTCAGGTTTCTGGTTTGGATGACTGGGGATGGCGGTCCCTTTCACCAGGAAAGAAAACACTAGGAGAAGGGTGGGTTTGAGGAGTAAGATGAAGAGTTTGGTTGGGAAATGCTGAATTTGCAGTACTGAAGGACAGTCATCATGTCCAGTAGATAGTTTGAGCTAAAAATAATAATCTGACAGTCATCAGGTTGTAACCATGAGAATGAATAATTATCCTAAGAGATGCTGCATATCAAAACTGGGGCCCTTTACATAAGACTAATGCCCAGGTTCCACCCACCCACCCCCAGATGCTGATTCAACTCAACTGGGGTGGGGCCTGGGCAGGGTTTGTTACAGGAGCCCTCAGTAATTGTAATGTACAGCTAGCATTGAGAACCATTAGGGTAGGATGAGCAGAGCTGAGGAAGGAATGACGGTGACACCATTATTTTAGGGGCTGCAGAACCAAGGAAGCCATGAAAGGCAACTGAAAGTGAATGATTAGAGAGACCTGATAAAAATCAAAGAAGCCTGGGGAGAAAAAAGGTTCAGAAGACTATGTAGGCAGTTTGGTGGCGCCTCAATAACTTACACGTAGAATAACCTTGACCTAGCAATTCCACTTCTTGGTATCTACCCAAAAGAACTGAAAACAGATGCTCAAACAAAAACTTGTACACTAATGTTCATAGCAGCACTATTCACAATAGCCAAAAGGTGGAAACAAACCAAACATCCATCAACAGATGAATGGATAAACTCCTTGTGATATATCCATACAATTGAATGTTATTGTATTGTATGGAACTTATGCAGCCATAAAGTGCAAGGAAATACTGATACATGCTACAACATGGACGAACCTCGAAAACATCTATGTTGAGTGACAGAAGCCAGACACAAAAGGTCACATGTTATATGATTCCATTTAGATGAAATATCAAGAATACACAAGTCTATATAAAGACAGAAAGCAGATTCGTGGTTGCCAGGGATTGAAGGAGAAGGAAATGGAGAATGACTGATGAATGGATTTGGGACTACTTTTTGGGGTGATGAAAAATTTCAGAACCAGGTAGTGGTAATAGTTGTATAATATTGTGAATGTACTTTATGCTGCTGATCTGTACCCTTTCACATGGTTTTAAAATGGTAAATTTAATGTTATATGTATTTTACCACAAAAAAGTACATAACCAACCATGTCAAATACAGCCAAGACAGCCAAAAGATCCATCGGAAAAGGGTCCACAGACTTGGCAATTAGGACCTTCAGATAACACATTCTCCTTGGTGCCTCCTGTTACTGTACAGCCGCACAAAGTAGCTGGGAGCAGGGCTAGAAGCCTGCTAGGGCCTTTCCAGCTAAGAGGTTATAAAATTTGGTAGTCTTTAGTGTTCCTTTGCCATTCAATGTGAAGTTCTTTACCTCTCCATAGGCTTTTTCATTATTACAAATGCCCTGAATCTGTTAAAATTCTCTCGACAACCATCTGGGCATAATTCAACAAAATTGTGGAATGTGAATTCAAAGTCTAGATTTGTTTTTTTTTACTATCAAATGATTCATCTAATGTCATTACACACCAACTAATTTTTAACAGCCTCTGGGCATGTTTGATACCACACACACCAAAAACAAAACCCACAGCAACTACAGTACTTGGGAAATTCAGACTAAGGACTCCCAGAGTCCTAGCCCATATGAAGCTGCTTGCCACCCTGGTGGGCTGAGATTTGACTCCACATTTCTGTGTCTGGGGAAGGAAGGCAGGATTACAAACCTATCACACTAGTAAACAGTAACCACCACCACCACAGCACAAGCAACCAAGAACGGCTTGCGGGGCTGGGCCCAAGACATGCCTCACAGAGCTCTTGCCCATTACTACGACATCAAGACTGTCTTGACTTTGAGGTTCCTTCCCTGAAAGTCCTCACCCTTTTCGTAGACCTACTGCTGGCTATGGGTTTGCAGGCATTTTTCAATTCCAGTCCCTGGACTCTAGACTCCACTTTACAGGTCTGCAGCCATCTCAAATCAAGGGATTTGGTCCAAAAGTAAATGCAATTCGTTCCATTAGATCCTCTTTCCACTGGAATCTGTGCTGGGTGTGGTAGAGGAGATCGAGGTTAAGCAGACACAGCCCTTGCCCTTGGGGTGTTCATCGTGTTATAGAGAAGACAAGCCACATAGAAAACTCCTAACCAATATAAGGCAGAGAGTGAGCCCCCTAAGAACGGGCTGTCTAAAATGCTGTAGGGAGTCTAGGAAGAGCTCCTGCCAACAGCAGGGCAGTGTGTGTCTTGCTCATCTCTGCACGGGGCTTAGGAACGGCTGATTGCTGTCAGGCGGCCAAGAACGCCAGGTGCCGCCTGCCAATCAGGACCCTATGCAAGGGTTCAGGCCAACGGGCCACTCTGGCTGTCTTAATTAAGCCTTAATTAAGCATTCTACCCGGAAACCTCTTCTCCCTCCTGTAGAGCTGCCCAGTTTACAGCAAACAATTCAGGGAGCCCAGTCAGCTGTTAGGAGGTGGCAGCCAGTAGGAGCCGCACCAACAGCTGTGAATGAATGCCGACTCCATTCAGAGATCGCCGAAAACCGCAGGACCCAGGAACTCAGAAATTCAGCCCTAATTAAGCATTCTGCCCTCTGTCCCTAACCTCAGTAGAGAAAAGTGTCCAGTTTAGGTCACCCCACTTTAAAAGTACACAGAGATGATCAGGGCTGGGAGTTCTGCCTAAGGAAAACAGGAAAACACTATGCAGTAAGATACTCCCCAAGACACGAGCTCTAGGAATGAAAAGCAGAACAACTGGCCACAGAACCATGTTTAGGTAAGTTACAGCATGTCTTCTTTCTTGAATTTCCAAAAAAGGAGAACCAGAAACCATGTAACATTCCAGAAAAAGCCTTTGATTTAATGCAGAGTATAAACCATAGGCCATAAAGCCGTATTTATGCTCTGGGTACAACTGTAAAAGTGATGCGGGGCACAGACAGGCAAGAACACAAAACAACAAGCTTGATCTGATGGATGCTGGGTTTAGGCTGCCAATTCTTTTTGTTTCTATTTTAATTCCCATTGTTACTGTTTGTGCAGCAATGATACCTCGTTTAAGGATCAGAGAGATGATCTCTCAGAAGAGAATCAAAGCTTTACAGGTTGAAGCAAAGGTTCCCCAGGGAGTGGCAACAGGACAGACCAACACACACCAGTTCGAGCAGCAGCAGGTGCACACCTCGTTTTGGCCTGGCACTGCACCCTGTGTGGTTCTCAGCAAGTCTCTTCTTCTAATACCTCCATTTCCACCTCTAGATCTAGAAGTATTCTAAGGCCCCTGCCACCTCCAAATTCATGATTCTGACTGGTGGAGAGGTCAGATCAGAGATCTATTCTCTCATGTGCAGGCACTGACCAGCCCATGCTGGGTCACACCTGTGGCACCTACACCATGAGCACCATTAAACACCCTACTCTCCCCACTTTCCAAGCCCAGAACCCAGGCACCCACCTGAGAGTCTGTGTACCCTCCCCCGATATCCAATCACTTTCCACCTCCTATAAATGTGACCTCCTTAACCTCTCTCAAGTTTCCACTTCTTTCCATCTCCCCCACCATCACACACACATTCAGGCCGGCATGCTTTTTTTTTTTTTTTTTAGACAATCTCACTCTGTCACTCAGGCTGGAGTGCAGTGGCATGATCTCGCCTCTCTGCAACCTCCATCTCCCGGTTTCAACTGATTCTTGTGCCTCAGCCACCCGAGTAGCTGGATTACAGGTGTGCGCCACACCCCCGATTCATTTTTATATTTTTAGTGGAGATGGAGTTTCACTATGTTGGCCAAGCTGGTCTCAAACTCCTGACCTAGAGTGATCCACTCGCCTCAGCCTCCCAAAGTGCTCAGATTATAGGCGTGAGCCACCATGCCTCACCATGATCTCTTTCTTATGTGGATCATTGTAGCACCTGGTCTCCCTGCCTTGCTCCTCTTCCAGTCTATTCCACACACCACAGAGTAACCTTTCTCAAAGAGGAAAGTCTGACCTTGTCACTTTCCTGTATATAACTCCATAATGTCACCCCATAACTTTTAGGATCATTTTTTAGGGCCCATGGTGTGAATTCTAAAGCCAGATCTCTTGGGCTCTGATATGGTTTGGTTTGGCTGGGTCCTCATTTAAATCTCAACTTGAATTGTATCTCCCAGAATTCCCACATGTTCTGGGAGGGACCCAGGGAGAGGTAATTGAATCATAGGGGCCAGTCTTTCCTGTGCTATTCTCATGACAGTGAATATGTCTCACAAGATCTGACGGGTTTATCAGGGGTTTCCACTTTTGCTTCTTCCTCATTTGCTCTTGCCGCCATGATGTAAGAAGTACCTTTTGCCTCCCACCGTGATTCTGAGGCCTCCCTAGCCATGTGGAACTGTAAGTCCAATTAAACCTCTTTTTCTTCCCAGTCTCTGGTATGTCTTTATCAGCAGCATGAAAACAGACTAATACAGTAAATTGGTACCAGTAGAGTGGGGTGTTGCTGAAAAGATACCCCAAAATGTGGAAGCGACTTTAGAACTGGGTAACAGGCAGAGGTTGAAACAGTTTGGAGGCTCAGAAGAAGGCAGGAAAATGTGGGAAAGTCTGGAATCTCCCAGAGACTTGTTGAATGGCTTTAACAAAAATGTTGATAGCAATATAAACAATAAGGTACAGGCTGAGGTGTTCTCAGATGGAGATGAGGAACTTATTGGGAACTGGAACAAAGGTGACTCTTGTTATGTTTTAGCAAAGAGACTAGCAGCATTTTGCCCCTGCCCTAGAGATCTGTGGAACTCTGAACTTGAGAGGGATGATTTAGGGTATCTGGCAGAAGAAATTTTTAAGCAGCAAAGCATTCAAAATGTGACTTGGGTACTGTTAAAGGCATTCCATTTTAAAAGGGAAACAGAGCATAAAAGTTCAGAAAATTTGCAGCCTGATGATGCAATAGAAAAGAAAAACCCATTTTCTGGAAGAAATTCAAGCCAACTTCAGAAATCTGCATAAGTAGCAAGCAGCCTAATGTTAATCCCCAAGACAACGGGAAAAATGTCTCCAGGCCATGTCAGAGACCTTCATGGCAGCACCTTCCATCACAGGCACAGAGGCTCAAGAAGAAAAAGTGGTTTCATGGGTCGGGCACAGGGTCCATGTGCTGTGTACAGTCTAGGGACTTGGTGTCCTGTGTCCCAGCTGCTCCAGCCATGGCTGAAAGGGTCCAATGTACAGCTTGGGCTGTAGCTTCAGAGGGTGGAAACCCCAAACCTTGCCAGCTTCCACGTGGTGTTGAGACTGCAGGTGCACAGAAGTCAAGAATTGAGGTTTGGGAACCTTTGGCTAGATTTCAGAAGATGTATGGAAATGCCTGGATGCCCAGGCAAAAGTTTGCTGCAGGGGTGGGGCCCTCATGGTGAACTTCTGCCAGGGCAGTGTGGAAGGAAAATGTGGGGTGGGAGCCTCCACACAGAGTCCCTACTGGGGCACTGCCTACTGGAGCTATGAGAAGAGGGCCATCATCCTCCAGACCCCAGAATGGTAGATCCACCAACAGCTTGCACCAGGAGCCTGGAAAAGCCACAGACACCCAACGCCAGCCCGTGAAAGCAGCCAGGAGGGAGGCTACAAGCCACAGGGGCGGAGCTGCCCAAGACCATGGGAACCCACCTCTTGTATCAGTTTGACCTGCATGTGAGACCTGGAGTCAAAGGAGATCATTTTGGAGCTTTATAATTTGACTGCTCCACTGGATTTCAGACTTACATGGGACCTGTAACCCCTTCGTTTTGGCAAATTTCTCCCATTTGGAATGGCTGTATTTACCCAATACGTGTACCCCCATTGTATCTAGGAAGTAACTAGCTTGCTTTTGATTTTACAGGCTCATAGGCAGAAGGGACTTGCCTTGTCTCAGATGAGACTTTGGACTGTGGACCTTTGGGTTAACGTTGAAATGAATTAAGACTTTGGGGAACTGTTGGGAAGGCATGATGGTTTTGAAATGTGAGGATATGAGATTTGGAGGGGCCAAGGGCAGAATGATATGGTTTGGTTGCGTCCCCATTCAAATCTCAACTTGAATTTTATCTCCCAGAATTCCCACATGTTCTGGGAGGGACCTAGGGGGAGGTAATTGAATCATGGGGGCTAGGCTCGTGATAGTGAGTAAGTCTCATGAGATCTGATGGGTTTACTGGAGGCTTCCGCTTCTGCTTCCTCCTTATTTTCTCTTGCCTCTCGCCTCCTGCCATGATTCTGAGGCCTCCCCAGCCTGTGGAACTATAAGTCCAATTAAACTTCTTTTTCTTCCCAGTCTCAGGTATGTCTTTATCAGCAGGGTGAAAACAAGACTAATACAGGCTCATATCTCAGCCATGCCACTTGCTAGATCTGTGACTATGGGCAGGTTACTTCACAATTTTGTGCTTTGGTTTTCCCACTTATAAGATGCAATAACAATAGTACCTGCCTCAAAAGGTGGTTGTGAGAATTAATGAGGTAATGCATGTAAACAGCTTAGAACAGTACCAGGCATTTGATAAGCCCTTCGTAAGTGGTAGCTGCTGTTATAATTTACAGGACTTCAAGGACCTACCTGTGCAGGCCCCAGGAGAGAGGGGACTCTCTAGCCTCTTCACTTTCCTCTGTCTTACTGCTCTCCACTTCCCAAGAGGTTCCAGACCTAGTGAATCTCTTCCTTTTTTGTTCATGGCATGGAGCCTTTGCATGTGCTGTTTCATTGCCAGGTACACCCTTCCTGCTGCTGGCTTCCCTAGTTGACTTTTTAAACAGGTTTATTGAGATATGATTCACGTAGCATACAATTCAATTTAAAATACACAATGCAATTTAAAGTACACAAGTCAATGGTTTTTAGTATATTTATGGAGCTGTGCAACCATCACCACAATCCATTCTGAAGCATTTTCATCACTCCAAAAAGAAACCTCATACTCATTAGCAGTCCATTTTCCCCCAGTTGTCTCCCCACAAGCCTAGGCTAACTAACCTACCCCAATTGTTTTGTTTTTTTGTTTTGTTTTGTTTTTTGTTGTTGTTGTTTTGCGACGGAGTCTTGTTCTGTCACCCAGGCTGGAGTGCAGTGGCACTATCTTGGATCACTACAACCTCTGTCTCCCAGGTTCAAGCGATTCTCCTGCCTCAGCCTCCCAAGTAGCTGGGATTACAGGTGCCTGCCACCACGCCCGGCTAACTTTTGTATTTTTAGTAGAGATGGGGTTTCATCATGTTGGCCAGGATGGTCTCAAACTCCTGACCTCAGGTGATCCACCCACCTCAGCCTTCCAGATTGCTGGAATTACAGGAGTGAGCCACCATGCCAGCCCCCAGTTAGTTTTCAGGTCTCAGTTTACACCCCACTTGTGAAGTTTTCTCTGACCTCTACTCTGGGTCGATGCTTTCACAGTACCTAGTATCTTCCCTCTCTCAGACTATATTTGACTATTTACTTGTATATATCCCCTGCTAGAATATAAGTTCCACATTGAGCAGGGTCGTGGTTGTCTGATTCACCATGATTTTTTAGTGCCTAATAGATGTTCACTAAATACTGGTTGAATGACTAAAATCAATGGGGCGAATAAGCCAAAGCCAAGGCCCTATAAAGACAGCCCTACTGAAAAAATCAACAGTAACGGAGACTTCTCTATACTACAAATACTAGAAGTCACAACATATTTAAAAATTCATGACATTCAAGTTTCCTACAACTATTCCCATTACAGCCACCGCTGAAATAAATAAGGCAGATCCTTGCAAAATGAGTTTGATTTAGGCACTTTAACAAAGTAAGTTCTTGAGTGAGAGGGAAAACAGCTCTGGAGGCTGAGTAGGAAAAGGCAAGAAAGAGCCTTTAGGTGTTCAATAGCCTTTAAGTGTTTAATATTTGTAGATTTTATTTGATCTAGCATTACCAGATCATTACTGGATAAAATGAATACGAATACACTTTGTTTAAAAGAAAATGTTCATAAGAAAAGAAGGAAGGAAGAAGTTCTGGAAGTTTCCTATAAAGCCATTCTGTTAAGCGATTCTTATTTTCCTGCAGATTCCCCATTTTAACGTTACAGCTGCATTCCCCAGACAATAAACTATGCCCTGGATGCTTATTTCAAAATCCAGTGATCACGAGAAGAAAGGCAATTATCTCCCAATTAAACATTAAGACAATTTTTCAATCTATCAACAAATTGCTGCAAAACAGTTACCAAATAAAAACAACGAAAGTCTCCCTCTCACGTACTTTAATCTACTTCATAGGCTGATGGCAGATAAACTTTACTGAAAGCACAGCTTGGTCATATCTCCCCCTATTCAAAATCCTTCAATGGCTCCCCATTGCCTTCAGGATAAAGAACAAACTCCTGAGTATTTGAAGATCCTTCTCCTGACACTGACCTACTTACATGGCCTCATTTCTTTCTAATCATTTTCACATAACTCCCATCCTAACAAATTGCACTGAGCCTCCCGCCATGCTTTGATCTTTTTGCACCTTTGCCTAGAATGTTATTTACCCACATCCAAACTCTCAGTGTCAAATTCCACCTCCTTTTAAGCTTCGTCTAAATGCTGCTGTCTTCATGAAGTCCTCCCTGATGTCCCCCTCCCTCACACATGCTCTCTACCATCTCTAGGCTTCCGTAGCCCTTTTACTAAAGATGATTCTCCTGTATTTATCACTGGCTAGCTTGGATTATAGTTACTTTTGAACATGCTGTCTACCTCCTGAAAAATTCGAATACATCTCCCCCAGCACTTAACATGTGCCATGCAAATACAAGGTACAAAAAATCTGCAGAATGAATGAATAAAATAACAAATAAATGATAGAAAACCCAGTATAATTACAGTTAGACACAGTCTAATTTATCAGTGTACTTAGAGAAGTAGCAAGTTTTAAACACAGAAAACATACCTCAGTGGTTGAGACATTTTTTTCTATCTGTAAACCTGTTTTTGTTGAAATTCCCTATTTACTTTCTTTTTTTTTTTTTTACGATGATGTTTTGCTCTTGTTGCCCAGGGTGGAGTGCAATGGCGTGATCTTGGCTCACCGCAACATCTGCCTTCGGCGTTCAAGCGATTCTCCTGCCTCAGCCTCCCAAGTAGCTGGGATTACAGGCATGCACCACCACGCCCGGCTAATTTTGTATTTTTAGTGGAGTTGGGGTTTCTCCATGTTGGTCAGGCTGGTCTCGAACTCCCGAACCCAGGTGTTCCATCCGCCTCGGCCTCTCAAAGTGCTGGGACTACAGGAGTGAGCCACCGCGCGCCCAGCCTGTTTACTTCCATTTTTGGCCCACCTATCTTTCAATCCTGCTAGGTGTGTGGGTATAGTAGTAATGCAGAGAAGCAGAGTAGAGAAAGGGGATCATTATTGAAAGCTGGCAGCAGCAACAGAGAAACTCTCTCTTTGGTAAAGAAAACTCAGAATCCACTAAAGAGACAAAGTGAGTCACTGCCCTGGGTGTCAAACACATGGAGAGGATGACTTAAGCCATGGCAGGCAGTGATTCTGTAACTTCACTGCCTATCAGATCACCTGGAGGACTTGTTAAAACACAGGTTGCTGGGCCCCACCCCCAGAGTTTCTCTAGGTCTGGGGTGGGGCTGAGAGTTCGCATTTCTCACAAGCTCTTGACAGGTGGAGACCACACTTGAAGAATCCTCAATGCAGACCATCAAGGGAATCAAGCGAGTCAAGGTCAAGGGATCAGCTGTGGCATAGGCATTTCTAAAACTAGAAGATTCATTTTAATTAAATTAAGACATATGGAGAAGTTAGGTAGTGATTTTTTTTCCCCCTTTTCACTCACTTGTAATTCAGAGGCTAAATTCTACAGAGCTGACCAGAGAGGCATGAACAAGGAAGACAGGGGACCTGGATCCAAGTCCTGATTCGGGTCACTAGTTATCTGTGTAACCAAAGATCACTCATTACCCTCTCAGGACATCATTGCACCCATCTGAAACAGAGACTTATTCAATGTGAAAGTCTCTAGTCTGGGGTCTCACATCCTATGATCCCCCAATTTTGAAAACCTGTTGGCAAGTTAGTTCCAAAAGTATTTAATGATTATCCTATTTATATATATAATGGTTAAGGATGCTGCCTTTTGAAAACACAAAACAAATGTGAGAAATAATTACCAGTTAAATTTGAGAAGAACCCATAATAAATAAATTGCAATTATGAAGACTGAAAGAATCTTACTCAAACAGGTTTCATAAAGGGTAAGTGCTCAAGAACAAATATACCATGGAAACAGATTGTTTTAAGATATGGAGAAGATACCACAATTGAAAAGAACCAAAACAATTCCCTTTCCAAGAACAGTCTAGAGAAAGCAACACACATTACAGAATGAGCAAACACCAACTTACCAGTGGCGCAGAGCTGAAGGGACTCTTCCACGGACAGAAATCCACACCTCTTCCCACTGCTGATACCTCCCCTCCATCCTAGGACACTGCTCCCAGGCCTCCCAGCACACAGCTATTTTTAAAGATAAAAGGCCACATTCCCAACATTGCGGCCACAAGAATGTGAATATCAAATGACCTTTCCATAGCTCATCGATAAGCCCAAGTAAAACTGACTGCCAGGCCATGTGGGCAAAGTTGGGTGGTATCTCTGTGGCACAGGCCCCCTCCTCACAGGACCATGACCCTCCTCATCTGCGGATACTGGGCAGCTGCAGCTATGCCTCTCAACAAGTCTGGCTTCTCCTTTCAGCATGACAGGCACAGAAGTCCTGCAGGTGCCATTCTCATCCTCAAGACCTCAACCACTTGAGCCAGTTGAGAGAGGAAATCCTAGAAGTCCTTGATTGGCAAACTGGCTTCCTCTGTGCCAAGGGCAACACAGAAGATGACACCCAAGGTCTCAGGATGCATCCATTTTATAGTTGTAGAGTTTATTCTGTGCCACATAATACTTGGTCTCCTGCTAGTTCTGCCCAGTCGTGTTCAGTTAAAGTTAATAGCAATGGCATTAGCTCACTAAGCCTCACAGCAACCCAGGGAGGTAGGTCACCCCCAAGCACATTATCCCCCCTTAACAGATGGGGAAATGACGCCACAGGAAGATTAAATAACCTGCCCAGCCTCACACAGCCTGCCACAGGTGGAGCACAGGATGATCTCAGCCCCCATGCCAGCTCATGGACAAAGAATACTCTGGAAAAAGCCCTTTGCAATTTTAGGATCCCATGCAGTGTGGGTGGTGTGCATTACAAAGGTTAAAAAAGAAATAAGCACAAGGGTAACCTTCTTTTTTTTCTTCTTCTTCTTTTTTTGAGACAGAGTCTCCCCCTGTCACCCAGGTTGTAGTGCAGTGGCACGATCTCATCTCATTGCAACCTCTGCCTCTGCCTCCTGGGTTCAAGCAATTCTTGTTCCTCAGTCTCCCAAGCAGCTGAGATTACAGGTGTATGCCACCACACCTGGCTAAGTTTTTTTTTTTTAATTTTTAGTAGAGATGGGGTCTCACCATGTTGGCCAGGTTGGTCCTGAACTCTTGACCTCAAGCAATCCGCCTGCTTCAGCCTCCCAAAGTGCTGCAATTACAGGAGTGAGCCATCATGGCCAGCCCAGGGGTAACCTTAAAACTGCTTCAGGCCAGGCACAGTGGCTCACGTCTGTAATCCCAGCACTTTGGGAGGCTGAGGTGGGCAGATCGCTTGAGGTCAGGAGTTCTAGACCAGCCTGGCCAACATAGTGAGACCCTGTCTCTACTAAAAATACAAGAAAACAGCTGGGCTTTGTGGTGCGCACCTGTGGTCCCAGCTACTTGGGAAGCTGAGGTGGCAGGATCGCTTGAGCTCAGGGGAGTGGCAGTTGCAGTAAGCCAAGGTCACGCCACTGCACTCCAGTCTGGGTGACACAGCAAGACCCTGTCGCAAAAAAAAAAAAAAAAAAAAAAAACATGCTCCAATTGTCTCTCTTTTCCCATGTCTCCCCAAAATACCATAAGAGAGGAATACTTTTCAATACACAGCTATGAACTGAAAGATGGTATGGGCACTGATGCAAGGCAAGGACAGAACCGACTGGGAGGCAGCAAAGGGCCTCAGTGAAGAAGGATCAAAGGAGAGGGGAGGCCAAGTAGGGTTCTATCAGTGACTCTGTACCTCAGAAGGCTAGGCACAAACTGGTGACTGCCAGCCTGAAATTATGCCCATTTCATTCCTTTATGCATTGAGTACTTGCACATCTCTTCAGGCAAGAAGCTTGAAAAGTCATCAAGGAGTGCACATAAATCACTAAAATACAAGTAAAAAAGAGTAAGGACCAGTGCAGAGAGGCTAGTAGAATGCCTGGGAGTTTGATGGTAAGAGATCCCATCCAGCTGTGGATAAAGTAGAGTGAGCTATCAGAGAAAGCTTTGTGCAGGAGGTGAGCAGAGCATGAGGACAGGAAAGTAAGACCTGCAGGGGGAGGGAGAAAGGCAATGGGGGCAGCACCTGGGGAAGGGCATAAAGTGCACAGAAGGGAGATGGCACTGGGCTACCCTGAAGACCAAGGTTCAGCTTAGGATGAAGACGATGAGGCATAAAACGTATGTGAAGTAGGGCGGAGGTATCGGGGTACGAGTGGCAGGTGGAAGAAGCCAGATCACCAAAGGCCCCAAGTGTGGGACTAAGGACATTTACATTTCGCTCCTAGCTGCAGTAGTCAGCATTGTGCCTTGCACACAGTAGACACTCGGTAAGTGTTAGTGGGGCAAAATGCAGGAAGGCAATTTAATTTCTGAGTAACGCAGAACAACTGTGAAGAAGATGCTCAAAAAATGCCCCCATTTTCTTTTAGCAATTTGTGTCTAGTCAGGAGAACTACTACTACCTACCTAAAATTTGCTATGTTCTGCCCCACACGGAGACCAGGGAATACTTGCCATCAGCTTCTCACCCAAGAACACTGTGAAAATTAACGATGAGGTAATGTCTGAAACGCTCAGAGCTCTTTGGAGATGTGTGGCAAAAGGCATCACTATCTTTAATATTTAAAGAGATTCTACCCAGCTCTGATCTCTTTTTCTGCAGACTAATGTTACGTCCACAGGATAAGGTGATGCCAGATTGGCCCCTAAATAAACCTCTCCAACAGACAGTGCCAATACAGGTGCATACTCCTGAGCCCCTCACATGTGGCTGATGGGGTCCAGAACCATAAGGCAGGAGTGGTTTCTGACCACCCCAACGTTGCCAAAGAATTCAGGAGCCAAGTGCATTAGGTAGAAAGTGATCTTCTGTGGGACCCCACTTTTAAGCATGAGAAAGCCCAGTGAAGACTTCAAGGGGAATCATTTTAGCAAAACCCACATCCTAAGCCAGTTAACATTTTTAGGTCTAACGCAGTGCCCGAGAAAGGAAGAAATAAGAATAGCTCCCTGGGCTCAATTACAAATGGAGTGGAAAAAATAATTTCAAAAGTTCAAGGGGAAAAAAAATCAATCTATTTCCTTCCCCCAAAGCTTTCACTTCTATAAATATACTCACACAAATGGACCTAGGACCACTCTTCCTTCTGAAAACACTACCTGTCTGGAATTTGCAAGATAAATGATGTGCCCATTTGGTTTTCCACCTAGTGATGCTCAAACAATGCTCTCCAAAACCTTCTCTCTTTTTCTTAATTGGCACTTGCTTCCCCTCTCTTATAAATGTAATACATGTGGCTGGTAGAAAATTTTGAAAGTTTTCTTTTTTAGAGAGAAGATAATAAAAATTGTCCACTAAAAGCTATAAGTTGCTAATTACCCTTCTAGTCTTTTTGTGTGAAAAGACACATTTTCAACATAATTGGGAACTTACCATATATGCTGGTTTCTGAACTGAAAAACACACTGTAAACACTTCCCTGTGTCTTTATTATTCTACAACATTATTTTTTACTTGCCATAGATAAGAGTGCCATTTTTAAAGCTGAGCCCCTATTGCTGGATATTTGGTTGATTTTCGATATCTGCATTACAAATATGTTGAGATAAACATCTCTGATAGTACATCTGTAATTATTTTCTTAGGATAAATTTCTAGGAATGGCACTGCTGGGTGAAAGACTATACAAGTTTTTAATGATTTTGATATAGCCAAATTGTCCCCACAAGGCTATCCCAATTATGCTCCCCAGTCAGTAGAAAATTACTTCCCCCAATTACTCAGTCACCCCTAATTTATTAGATTTATAAGGGGGCTTCTGTTTGCAGTTCTTTTCCTTGCTTTCATTGCTGATTTTATTTGTAGTTCTTTGATTATTCCAGAGTCAGGCTTTTCCCCGAATGTTTAATGTCTGTAGTATATCTTAGAGAGTGTTTTTACTGTGTGCTTCTATTCATCAAAAAGTCGATGTCCTCAGATGAAGCTGGAAGCCATCCTCCAGAAAACTAACACAGGAAAAGAAAACCAAACACCGCATGTTCTCACTCATAAGTGGGAGTTAAACAATGAGAACACATGGACACAGGGAGGCGAACAACACACACCGGGGCCCGTGGGGGGTGGGGTGAGGGGAGGGAGAGCATCGGAACAAATAGCTAATGCATGTGGGGCTTACAACCTAGGTGATGGGTGGATAGGTGCAGCGAACCACTATGGCACACGTATACCTATGTAACAAACTCGCACATTCTCCACATGTATCCCGGAACTTAAAGTAAAAATAAATAAATAATAAAAGTCGATGTCCTACACCCCCTCCAGAGGGTATCTCCCCCACCCCACCACCAAGGGCAGCCCAGTGGTCTCCCTGCTCTGAATCTGTCACCCACATTTTCATCTCGGTGCCCTCCACTCCTCTCCCAGGAAACATTTCACAGTTCCAGCAGGTGAGTCAGACACAGAACTTAATAATCAGTCATTTATTCAGTTATTCATTTATTCAGGTGATATCTCTTGGGCGTCTGTCATGCTCCAGGTACCAAACTAAAACAGAAGTACAGTCAGCCCTTCCTATCTGTGGCTTCCACATCCGTGGATTCAACCAACCTTGAACGGAAAATATTTGGGGAAAAGATGTATGGATGTGCCTCTACTGAACATGTACAGACTTTTTCTTGTCATTATTCCCTAAACAATGCAGTATAACAACTATTTACATAGCATTTACACTCTATTAAGTATTATAAGTAACCTGCAGATAATTTGAAGTATACAAGAGGATATGCATAAGTTATATGCAAACCACACCATTTTATATAAAGGACTTGAGCATCCATGGATTTTGTTATCTGCAGTGGGGTCCTGGAACCAATCGCCTATGGGATTCTGAAGGATGACTATATAAACAAAACACTATGAGAAGCCAGGAGAGGCAAAGTCATGAGGTCAAAACAGCAGAAGAACACCAGAATTGAAAAATAACTAGGAGTTTTACTGGTAGATGGAGTGGGGCAGTGGAGAAGCTAAGCAAAGCAAATAGCACAAGCAAAAATCCAGAGGCCTGCTAGAGCCTTGCACATTGAATAAATGTTTTCATTACTAAGGCATGAGAACAACGAGTTGAGGATGAGACTGGAAAGTTAGCTCAAGCTGAACACCCATGCTAAGTTCACCTGCTGATCGGCCCCCTCCCCCTGCATCTCCACTCTGGCACGCAATGCCCACCTGACGCATCTCCAATGCAGACTCCTCCAAAAGACTTCCTGGAGAATCATCTTCAGCATCCATCTATCCAGATCTCTCAGCCTGGGGCAGAAATCCTGGCACTCACACCAATTTACTCAGCAATCCCCAATGAACAGATCATTCTGTTCACTGACTCTTGGGTATCAGACTTATTAGTCCAGCTAGAAAAGAAATTTCTGGCTAATGATGTCTCTCATACCCCTAGGCTGTCAACATTAGGCTAAACTTCTAAGGGACAATCAATAAAAGCCTATGGAATCTAAACAAATTAAATTGGGCAGACTAAATACAAAAGAGGGATGAGTGTGCACAGGTTGTACGCATCTGTCACCCAGACAGCTAGGAAAATTGAGACTGTCTTTGAAAATCAGCTTCTGAACACAATCATGGCAAAAGATAGATTAATTCTCTTTACACATGTGATTCTGCATCTTCCCAGACATTTCTCAGGCACACAAACAGTACTTGTTAAACTGAGCTGCGTGTCCCAAGAGCTTCTGTACATAAAGGTCAATCTATTCTGAAGACTTGGATATTTTTTTTTCTTTCCAGGAAGGCAGGAGACTAAGAGAGGAAAGAAGGTCCTTCACATAGGTCATCTCTGCTGGGATTTTCCATACTGATAATTCCAATTCAAAGCAAAAAATCCTAGTGCCACCTAGGAGGCCCTGGTCTCCATCATTCATGTTTTTATGCAGTGACAAACATTTCTAGACAGCTCCTCCCTGAGGGCAATGGGCCCATACATTGATCAAGTGGCTAGGCTCTCCCTGTTCCAGTTCAGATCCCTCAGCCCTGTATTCATCCCCTACCATAGCATTCATGATGCTGACTTCTTATTTGTCCCTACACTAGGTTGTGACCTTTATAAGGCCAAGGACTGTAACTCCATCTGTATTTGCTCCAGGGCCTAGAACATCACTTTTCAAATAATGAATGGCCATGGTTTGAATATATCCCCCAAAGTTCACGTGCTGAAACCGTGATCCCCAAAATGGCAGTGATGGGAGGTGGGGCCTAATAGGGGATGTTTGGAACATGGGAGCACCACCCTCATGAACAGAATAATGCTGTTATTGCGGGAATGGGTTTATTATTGTGGGATTGGGTTCACTCCTCTTGCCCTCTCTTTGACCTTCTGCCACGGAATGACACAGCAAGAAGGCTCTTGAAAGATACAGGCCTCTTGATTTGGACTTCCCTGCCTCCAGAACCACAACCAATAAATCTTTATTTATTATAAATGCCCAGTCTGTGGTATTCTGTTATAGCAAAATGGAAGTGAGGGCAATCTGGCTGTGACATCTGTCACCCCACTGGTCACCAGGGTTGATTTGGCTGATCTGGCTGGCTAGGCAGGTGTCCTCTTCCTCCCTCACCACTCCATGTGCATCCCTCCCAAAGCTGCATGCTTGGGCAAAGAGGACGACCATCCCTGATAAAGGAGGACTGGTCTTCAGTCAAGGGTATACCAGTAGCTGTGCTCCCCTGCTAGAACCTCCAAACAAGCTGTTATAGCAACACAAAACAGTCTAAGACATGGATTATCTATCTATGTTGTGAAATTAAATGTAGTGTCGAAGCTGTAGAGGACCTTGGATATAACCTAGTCCACAGATAGGAAACTGAGGCCCAGACAAGGGGAAGCAACCTTCAAATTCACACAGAGAGGTGGTGGTAGTTTGCAGGTGGAAGAGAATAAGAAACAGATGTCAGGAATGCTGTAAGCTTGAGGAATTAGGACACTGGGGGGTTTTATGAAATTTGGAAAGGATGATAACTTGAGGCAAAATTAAACTTTGTTCCAGACAGCCTCTAACACATAGAACCAGTTTTATCTCTCTTCTCCATGACAGCCCTTCAGATAATATAAAAAGAATATTAACATTTATTGAATATTTACCGTGTGTAAGTGGAAAACAGGGACCATCATATCTTCCCTGTATCTTCTTTTCTGTAAGTTTAACATGCACAGATAATCAATTAAGAAAGCAAGTAAACAACGGGCCTCAGATCATGCAGCTGGTAAACTCAGGCCTGATGGAGTCACCTGGGCACTTCCCCCTGCACTCTCGTGCCTCTGTGGCTCTAGTACTAAGACTACAAGGCACCAAGAAGAGCCAGCTGGCCCGAGTAAGCAAGTTCCCAGGTCAGTCTGGCCATGTCCCAGAACAACAGGCAGCAGTTTCAGGGGCTGGACATTAGGTCCACAGCCTCCCCATCGTTTCAAAGTGCAGAGAGGGGGCACCACCCCTCTGAGTCTCTGCTAGCACTTGGCTGATACAGCAAACCAACTCCAGGAGAGAATATAAGATGGAGAAACACAGAGGCCCACATATGCTCTTGACTTAGCCAGGACACTACTGATGACCGTAGAGACCAATGAAGACACCTGGGAGCCAGATGCAGCTAAGGAAGTTGTCATAGTCATGCATTCATTCATTTCATCAGTCAACACTGTACCCCTCAAGCCTCATTCTGGGCTCTGTATTGAATGAGCAGCAAGGCTCAGTCCCTGCCCAGGAAGCTCATAGTCAAGTGCGGAAGGTTACACAGCAACACCCCATCACCACACAGTCTGGGGAGTATTGCCTTGCAGAAATGAGGGGGCAGGAGGGAAGGCTCCCTCAGTCTGGAAAAGATATCCCAGACAAAGCGTTATATTTTGGTGTGGGGATATTTTGAAGTGGCTACACCAAGCAAGCCTTGTCAAAATGGAAAATCACTGTTCTTTAAACCCAGCTAGAGAAATGAGAAGTGGAGATCTCTAAGCAGTGCAGTCTGAATATCTTCCTTACTAGATGGTCCTTAAGGTCCCTGTCACACCTGAGCTTCTTCCAGTGCAGCTCCATTGGATAATGACCAGGAAGGGGGCCACCTGAGGTCAACTTTGGATATACTGTTCTATCCATCTTTCTCTTCTTTATCTCTTAGTCACCCATTAGGGCTCGGTTCAAATGCCAGTCCCTCCCAGAAGCCCTCCTAGATCTCCCTGCAAGGCATGGCCAGCCCTTGCTAGGTTCCCAAGGGTCTCTGCAAAGTGCAGTACCCTGCCCAACACTGACTTACTTCCAGCCGCGGGCGGGGCAGGGGCTGTCTGATTCATCTCTCTCCTCCCTCCCCACCTCTCCTCCCCAGCCCCCATCCCCACACAGGCCTTTCTTAGCAAAGCACATTGAAATGAGTGGAGCAGCCATCTAGGAGGATGCCCTCAGACAGGAATCCTGGAGGCAGCAATGGGCAGAGAGTCTGGAGCTGCTCAGTGTCCAGACCCTCCCAGGCCACTACCCTCCCCCTGCTTTCCCTCAGCTCCACTACCAGCTTCACCAGACCCAGCTCTTCTGCTTGCCCCTCGGCACTTTTTTTTTTTTCCCCAGTGCTAGAAAAGTCAACGGCAAAGAAAGCACCACACTCCCTTTGTGGAGAAAAGCATGTTTTAGTGGGAGCTGCATTTGGAGAGCCCAGAAGCCAGCAGCAGATTGGAGATCACACTTAAAGGACCATGGAACTTCTGAAACAGGCTAGTTGTAGGGCAAGAAGATGATACTACTACGCTCTTACAGCGTTGCCAAGGAGCATTTCCTGATTTTTTACAGAGTATTTGGGCACTGAGAATATAAATAATTTCCCTCAATTAGGGGGAAAATGTGTCCCTTCTTTGTCCAGAGCACATTCACTGTGGGACCTTCCCTAAGTCTAAGAACCAGCAATGAATATTTTAGCAGCCACAGCTTCTCCTTCCCACTGATAAAGCCTCCACTGACTAGCCACAGCATGCTGGTGGAAATGAGGGTATGCAGCAGGAAGACCTGAGCTTTCTCCTAGGCAGCCTAATCCCTGAGGGCCCCACTCACATCTGTACAACAGGAGTGATCGGAAAAGCCCTGGCACCCTTCAGAGCAGCAGCCAGGATGCTGAAGGAAGGAGGAGACAGAAGACATGTGGCCTGAGGATCTGAGGCCAGTGACCCTGGAGAGCTGGGTTCAAATACAATGGAAACAAAAGGGAGTTGCAAAAGTAGAGGCAGTAGAGAGCCAATGGCTGAATGGCGGCCACCCTAAAGATATCCAAGTCTTGGCTGGATGTAGTAGCTCACACCTGTAATCCCAGCACTTTGGGAGGCTGGCGCAGGAGGATTGCTTAAGCTCAGGAGTTCCAGATCAGTCTGAGAGACATAGCAAGGCCTCATCTCTACTAAAAATAAAATTAAAAAATTAGCCAGTTGGTATGCACCTATAGTCCCAGCAATTTAGAAGGCTGAGGTGAGAGGATCACTTGAGCCCAGGAGATCAGCAGTGCAGTGAGCTTGTTCATGCCACTGAACTCCAGCCTGGGTGACAGAGCGAGATCCAGTCTCAAAAAAATAAATAAATAAATAAATAAATAAATAAATAAATAAATTCCAAGTCCCAATCCCAGGAACCTATAAATGTGAGCTTATTTGAAAAAAGGATTTTTACACCTATAATTAAATTAACGATCTTTAGACGAGGTGCTTATTCTTGGATTATCCAGGTGGACCCTAAATCTCGACAAGTGTCCTTATAAGAGTGAAACAAGGATTTGAAACAGACAGGAGGAGACAATGTGACCAGGGAGGCAGAGACTGGAGTGATGCAGCCACAAGAAATGCCAGTGGCCACTAGAAGCTGGAAGTGACAAAGGAAGGATTCCCGTTAGAGACTCCAGTGGGAGAGCAGCACTACCAACATCTCAATTTTGTACTTCTGGCCTCCAGAACTGTTAAAGGACACAGTTCTGCTATTTCAAGCCAAGATTGTGATGATTTGTTACAGCATCCACAGGAAAAAATACAGCACCTAAGAAGTAGTCAGACAGATGAGGGATCTGAGTCCCAGAGAGGGGGCTACCCCTGGGGCCTCACCTGGGGCCACCCCACATCAACCACTGGGCCAGGACACTCGGGGCTCTCTGACACCAAAGTGCACGCAGTTCCCTAGTGGCCCAGTGCAGAGCCCAGTAGGAGGACCCACCGGGCGCTAACAGGCCTCGGGGTGTGCTAACGCAAATACAGATTGAAGTGAGGCTGCAGTGGGCTCGCTCCTCTCTGGGAGGATCAGACCCCCCACCAGCACAGCTGTGTCCCATTCTTAGCTTTCCAGGGGGCCAGAGAAAGTGGGCATTCTGCCTGAAGAAGTGAAGATGTGGGCGCCTGATCCCTGTCTTTGAAGGTCCAAGTGGCCTAACTAGCTGTCATAGGGAGGAAGAAATGGATTTTTTGTGTGGGGCTTCAAAGGGCAGGATCAGGGCCAATGGGGCAAACATTGCCGAGAGGAAGATTTTTGGCTTGAAATAATGAAGAACTTTGTAATAACCAGAGCCAACAGAGGATGGAATAGGAGGGTGGTGGGGGTTGGCAGGTCCAAGCAGAGGGAGGCTGGGTATGCTAGGGGAATTCCTGCACCACACAAAGGCTGTACTTGATCATCTCCGGAGCTGGCGGTCTTGTTTGAGGGTCTATGACTGGTAGCTAAAATATCTGGAAACATATGTGTGAATCTAGGTTTTCAGCACATAAACAAGGCACACTCTCACTAAGACACTTATTACGCAGCTTTTGCAAAGAGCTAAGTACTGAAAATAACCAGGAATGAGCTTGAGAAAGAGACCATCTATTCTTCCATCTCCTATACACAAAATGTCCCTCACCCCAGGGGGAAAGAAAGAGGCCAAGTATATATCTCCACAGAGACATCATCTTCTAACCAGACCAGGAACTAACAGCACATTCACAGGTACCAGGGGAGCCCTGGACAGTCTGGACTGGTGTCTTTTTCCAGAGAAAGCCAGAGAGAACAGAGACTGCAGCTACCAAATAAATTATTTTTATAAGAACAAATACATGCCATCCTCATTTTTAATAATTGCTTTTCCTTTTGCATCCTTCTGAATTCTACATTGGAGCAAAGAAAACAACAAAGCAGCAACTCAGAAGCTTCACATGTGAATAACCACAAGTCAGCATCAGACAGGGGTTTCAATTGGTAGGGGAGGTGGGATTGTTATCGTTGGTTTTAATACAAACTGTAGCCTACACCCTATATTCTAGACACTCAGAGAACAGGAAGCACAGCATTTCTCAGTTGCCTGCACATCTGTCTTCTCTTAAGTCAAAAATCTCAGAGAATGATGCACTGTTGCATCCAGATGAATTCCTCTGAAGCTCTTTCCATTCAGGATTTTGAAATTTTGCCATATCACCCTTTTACTGAAGCAGCTGAGGTTCTCAGATCATTCCTTGAAAGAAGTCAAAAGAACTTTTAAATTTACCATCTTATCTTTTCCAACTTGTAATTAGTGTTTTTTTTTCTTTTTCACCAAAACAACTAATATTAAGGGCACATATCATTTAGCAGCCAGCTTGAGAAATGATTGGTGGCCTGAACTACTTCTAACTGCTGGCAAAAAGGTCTCTAAACATCAGGTGAGTTCCTGAAAACACTGTGTCACTTAATGAAAATAATGGCTTTTGTCCTCATATCAATCTGCCAAGCACCAAGTCTGGCTTCCCACTGTCCTTCAGGTGGATAGTTAACTAACAAAAAAAAAAAAAAAAAAAAAAAGTCTCAGATTTGCAAACCTGCATAATGTAATCTGTAGTTACCAAAACAAATTTAAGCCACTGTTAGTACTGCTTCCATGAACATATATTAAGTTTAGTGCATATCTCAGGATACAGTAAAAGTACAACTACAATCACTGTGGATAAATCAAAATTTTATACATTGAATGGTATTAAGTGCATAGGTATATTTGGTGTTTGAAAGCTTTCGCTACTGATCTTTTTTACAGTTAAAGAATGCTTTTGTAATATAAACAATGATTGTCAAAAGCTTCAAGGTTCAAATTTTACATGGTATATTTCTTTAAAATAGGCACACTGAAAGACTAAATTAGAAACTCAGATTCATCTTGGAGGTTGCATCAACCCATCATCAAATGAAGGATCTACATCTTGAGGGATCAGAATGCCATGAGTGAGTTCAGCTGAGAACCATATGCAACCCCCCCCCACCCCCACCCCCCAAGCATCAGCCTCATGCTTCTGGCTTGACTCAGATCATTTCAGATCTCGGGAAAATCACAGGCTTTTGTCAATCCAGTAAAGACCTGCATTAGGGCTAGGCTCTGTGAAAAGGGCTGTGGGGTATAAAGAAGAAGGACATTGCGCCGGCCCTCCCAAGGGCTTTCTGTGAGCTATGGCCACATACACAAGTAACCGCACACAAAATCCTTCAAGGCTGACAGCAATGATTTCTCCATGAGAGGTACCAAGTATCAGGGGATAGTGAAATCCCTGGGATGAGAGGATCTGGAAGACAGCTTCCTAGGGGTGGTAGGATTTGAGCTTAGCCTTCAGGCATAGGCAGGACCACCAAGGCTAAAGCACACGCTAGACAGAGGGGCTAGACGGGGGAGCAAAGGCCTAGAGACCTGAGGCCAGGGGTATTAAGAGCAGGGGGGGCTGGGTACGGGGGCTCATGCCTGTAATCCCAGCACTTTGAGAGGCTGAGGTAGGCAGATCACAAGGTCAGGAGTTCGAGACCAGCCTGGTCAATATGGTGAAACACTGTCTCTATGAAAAAATACAAAAATTAGCCAGGCATGGTGGCAGGTGCCTGTAGTCCCAGCTACTGAGGAGGTTGAGGCAGGAGAATTGCTTGAACCCGGGAGGCGGAGCTTGCAGTGAGCCAAGATCACACCACTGCATTCCAGCCTGGGCAACAGAGCAAGACTCCATCTCAGAAAAAACAAAAAACAAAAAAGAAAAGAAAAAAAAAGAGTGGGGACAAGGTGCAGAGGAGGGGGTGTGACAGAAAGGATGGAGGTAGCCCACCATGCCTGCTGGGCTGAGGACTCGGGACTTCAGTATCCATACAGGGAAGACCCACTGAAAGGCTCTGAGGAGGAGCATGATGAGATCAGAGCCACACTTTACAGTACAGAGCACCGAAGCCTGATGCTCAGAGAGAATGGAAAGATGGGGGCATATTTGAGAGAGATTTTGGAAGTAAAAATAACAGGGCTTGGTCGCTGTTACTTTACAGGGCAAGGTCACTTGGTTCTTACTGAGTAGATTTCAGTAAGGAGGGAACAAGGGAGATGGCAGAGATGATTAGCCTCCCCTGCTGTAGTTTCCAGCTTGGGAGGAGGAGGGGATGATGGCTGAATGGTACCCCACAGCAAGCGGGCAGAGCCAGTACTTTCATACCAGGGCTGGTGACACCAGGGGCTCAGCTCCACTCCTGCTTTCCCTTTATGCATCAATGAGCACCTCCGGGGTCAGGGAAGGAGGGAGGGAAAGAGATCCTAAAGAAGGATCTACTGTGCAATGTCCCCAGAGCAGTAGCAGCAGCAGCAGCAGCAGCAGCAGCAGCAGCTCACCACACCATTCGGCCTGATCCTGCAAGTGAAAGTGCTGTGGGTGGTCATTTCTTCAAAATTCCTAAAATATATAATTCTGTATTGAAGGGGCAGAGAGCCTGCTCAGGAGTCTCCCTGATAACTGTGAGGATAATACCTGCACACACAGCCCGTCTAGTCGTATATGCACCAAGCCCCTTCAGGCCTCCAGGCCTTAGCATTTGCTGTTCCTTCTGCCTGGAACAGTTTCCTCCTTCTCTCACCCTCAATTGAACTTTTATTTGGTGCTTACTATATAACTGGCACTATTCTAAGTACTTTACATGTATCAACTCATTCAGTCCTCCAAAAACCCTCTCAAGGAGGTACTGTTATTACCCCTAGTTTACAGATGAAAAAACTGAAGCTCAGTTTAAAGATTAAATAACTTGATAGTGGAATACATTTAGTTAGCCAAGGGGCAAGTATTCAATTCCAGGTGGTGTGGCCCCAGAGTCTGCATTCTCATACACAGAACTACCCTACCCTACCTCTTACAGATACAGAGCTGCACTGACCCTCACTCAGCTCCAGGCAAGACTGGCTCCCTCTCTCCTGTGGCTCTCACTGGCTCAGATAGGCCTGCCCTGACCACCCCCAAGTGGAGTCCCACTCCTACTACTTTCTCTCACATTTCCCCGCTTATTTTCTTCCCAGCCTTTGGCACACCTTGTAATTACCTTATTTATGTAATGACTTGTTCATTATTTTCTCCAACTAGAATATAAACTCCAGGAAGGCAGAGACCTTGCCTTTTGTTTCAATGTATTCTCGAGGTACCTAGAACAATTTTCTGGCAGACAGCAGGTGTTCTATGAATAACCATTGATTGAAGAAAATGAAGGACTGTACCATAGATGCTACATGGTACTACACAGGGTCATAAGGTATTGCAATGTTATTCTTCACCTTCCTGTCCTCTTTTTTTTTTTTTTTTTTAGAGATGGAGTCTCATTCTTCTGCCCAGGCTGGAGTGCAGTGGCATGATCATAGCTCACTGCAGTCTGAGTGAGGCTCAAGTGATCCTCCCACCTCAGCACCTCAGCCTCCCAAGTAGCTGGGACCACAGGTGCACACCCACTACACCCAGCTAACTTGTAAATTTTTTGTAGAGATGGGGGTCTCACTATGCTGCCCAGGTTGTGTCCTATTCTTTGAAACCACTGCAAATATAAGACAGAAGGGAGCCATTACCCCGCTCCCAGCTATATGGACAAAGCTGATATATTTAGAGCTGTGTCTGACTGTCAAATCTGCACCCCCCACCCAACCAACCTGGGTTCTTGAGCACATAGTGATAAGCTTGTGTGAGGCAGGGATTGAGCCTTCTGATTAGCCTTCTGTGACCTCCCACCACCTAACAGTATTTACAGGGCATTGTCTGTTGTTGATGTTAGTATCTGATCTGAACACCCTCCAAATAACAAAAAGCCCCTGCCCCTTGAATCAGGAGGCACCTCGAGTACGCATCACATTGTCACAAGAACTCTCTGCTGGTGGTGAGGTTCAAAATCAATGCACATGCTTAAACAAAAAGCACTATTTACTCCAATGGTGGCTTCAAACACTTATTCAGCTTGCCTATGAACCCTCTGATAAAAAGAATTTACTTTTATCCAACACCTATCACATGCAAACACCCTGTTAGACACTTTTACACATGACCTCATTTAATCTTGTGAGTTTGGAATTATTATTATTCCCCTTTCACAAACAAAAAAAGTGAGGCTCGGAGGGCCAATACTCCACAGCCAGCAAGGATTCCAGCCCAGGTTCAGAGTCTCCAGAGCCTCTTCCTGCTGCCCTTTCTCTGAAGTGCTCTGCCTTCTCTGTGCTTCCACCTGGCTCACTGTTCTCATCTGTCTCATGCTTTCCCAGCTCTCACCAGTTCCTTGCTCGTACCAGCTCCTTGACCTACACATGGCCTTTCTATTCCTCACCACCTGTTGAAATCCTCTTCTTCCACCTTCCACTGTAAAGCCTTCTCCAATATCTCCAGTTGGAATTCACCCTCCTTAGTGTTCACAGGGATCCCAGGCCATAAAGCCCAGAATGAAGATCCTGTGGCACAAGCCTCTTTATTCCTCACCAGAACCTGAGCTCCTTGAGGGTAGGGCCTGTTGGTAATTTTCATGTTTGTGCCTCCCGAATGAGTAGTGAGAAAGTGCTTGCTGAACCAATAGAGAATGAAGAGGGAAAAGACTGGTGGCATTTGAATGCATCAGAGAGATAAAAGGCTCTGGACAAATTAGCTTCGAGGATGGGGTCTCATTCAGGAAAGGCAAACTTAAGTACCACAACTCTGCTTTGGTCACCAGGCACACCCTCACCAGCTCTCTGATTTCATAATGCTTGAAACTTAAAACCAGGATGTCGAAGAAGGACATAAAATCATAAAATTACTTCTGCGAGAATCCTTTCATGGTAACGCGTTTCACCCACACACTGGGAACACACTAATTGCAGCACAAGGGGAACAAGATATCGGGCAAAAGAATAAAGTTCTCCTTCTAGCATCTCACAGTTAACTACCTCGTGCTGGTTTTGCTGTGGCTGCGCCAGAATGTGCCGGTCCTGGAAAATATGAACTTGGCTCCTTAACCGTACCCACACTCAACACCGACCAAAGGATGCCCGAAATTGTCTTGATTGGAAATCATCTCAACCATCATCTTAGACTAGAAACAAGTAGATGCTGGCCTCTAGGTCAGGACCCCTAGAACAGTGCATTTTTTTTTACCCCAAACAACCATTCTGAGGTTTTTACAAAAATAACCAACTCACAAACAGAAACGCTTCCTGATCTATAAGCCACTTTGAAAACAAATCATTATGTCGTTGCATATTTCATGATGGTCCAAAGCACTGAAGAAGGCGAGCTGAGCATTCACCAATCCTCCCCATGCCTATTTTGGGACTTCCAAAGCAAACTGCAAATGCCTCCTTTATTTTCTAAACGCTCATTTGCAAGTGCTAGATGGATTCTTGGTGAAATATTGCCTCCACCCAAACTGACTAAATGCAGAGAACCGGAGGTTCCGCTTCTCCAGAGTTTACAGCTGAAAGAGACAGCGAACATCTAGTGAACACGACTTCCACCCTATTTTATAGGTGGCAAAAGCAGGGGGCACTTGCCCAAGGTCACACAGACGGTGGGTGGACGGCAGAGGAGCCACCAGAAGCCAGAGTCCTGACTCCTAACCCTAGGAGCATCCCCTGCTCCCCGAGGCTGACTCAACGCCCCTCCTAAAGCTCAGCCAAAGCTGCTGCAAGTTAGCGACGCGACCCCAGAGACTCACTTCCGTGGGTTATTCCTCTCCACCTGCAATGAGTTCTGGAGCTGAGACACTCAGGGACGCCCCTCTACTCAAAAAATGACAACACAGGCATTAGCACTGCAGCTGATCGTCCCTGGCGAACCCCTTCTGGTTCAGGTGTGGCCATCGAGGACGGGCAGGGAGGGTTGGTCTGAGGTCACTCAGAAAGTTGGCACTGGCCGCGGTCGCACCTGAACCCAGGTCTCTCCCCCTCCCGCGTTGCCGCTCTTTCCACTCACTACACCATGCAGATCTCGGAAACTTAAACACACATCGCTACTGTGCAAGCAGTTCACGGTGGCAGGTCCTTAGGTAGCCTACGGACGCGCCCCCGAGCCGGGCTTGGGGACGCGAGGACCGGAGGCGGGCGCGGGTCACCCGGGACTGGTGGTGCAGGCGGAGGGCGGCGCAGAGGAAGCCTAGGCGCAGGCCCGGGGTGTGGGGACAGGCAGTCTCCCCAAAACTTTGCGGTGCCGGGACGCCTCCCTTACCTGCAGAGGCGGTGCCGCCCGCGCGGACAAGGACCTAGTGGGCTGACGCTCTCGGAGAGGGGCGGCCCCGCCCAGCGGCGGGCACAGTCGCGGCCAAGGCTCGGGCAGCAGCGCTGCTCCGGCTCGGCTCGGGCTCCGCCTCCCGCGCCGCGGCTGCAGCCGGAGGGGGTGGCCGGGCCGGCCGCGCCCGCGCCGTCTGGCGGCGGCAGGTGCTGAGGCTGCAGCTGCGCGGCCGCCACTGCCGGCCGCCGCGACCCCGCGCCCCGGGGGAGGAGCCCGGCGCACAGCCTCCGCGGGCTCCGAGGTCCCGGCCCGCCGCAGTGGGCGGGCCTGCTCCCACCCGGGCCCTGCCTCCGCCGCCTGCCTCAGCTCACCGCCGGGGCACGCAGTGTCCGCTGAGTACCCAGGGGGAGACTGAGGCTGGGAGAGGAAAGGGACTCCCCAAGGTCACCCAGACCCGTGGGGTTGGGCCAGAACTGGAACCCCGAAGAGTTCCCAAAACGACCCCCTTCTCACGCCTTGTTTCCGCCAGGAAAAGCCCCAGCTACGGGGAACCCTGGGGGACGCAGATGACTCTGACTCGCCCCCTGACCCCCATGCCCCGCAGGTGTTGGGCTGAAGGGAGAGGGAAAGCGTGGGCCCACGTTAGGCACTGTGGACCACCTCCCCGGTCTCTGTAAACTCCTTCGGCGCTGGGAAACTGTTCTCCCAGCTTTCCTCAGCCCTCTCCAGTCACTTTCTCGGTCTCCTCGAGGGTTCCTCAAACCAGAAGCTCTAAAATGCCAGAACGCCCTGGGACTCTGCACTCAGCCCTTTTCTGACCCCCTGAGCCATCTCACCCACTCTCCTGGTTCTGGTCCTACCCTACCACCTCTCTGACCATTATACCCAAATGCGTGTGTCTATGCACGAACTATTTTCTGTGCTGAACTCTACTGAACACCTACTAGGTCCATATCCTGCATTAGACACTGGAGATACAATACACCTTTAATAAAGCAGTCCCTGTCCTCACGGAATGTACAGTCTAGGACTATTAAAATACAGTCCAGTTCCTGTAACAATAGCCCTATCCCATAGGGCCAAGGGCACCACACAGGCCTGCACTGACAGACTGAAGGCCTCCTGGAGGGGACATGCTCTAAATGGAAACCTGAAAGGCCAATGGAATTGGCCAATGAAAGGGAGGAGTGTGGAGAGAGCCTTTCAGGTTGAAACCACAGGAACAAGGACCCCAAGATGAGAGAGATCCCACAGAGGGAGTGGCAGGAGTTGAGACATAAAGCAGGGGAGTGAGCAGGGGCCAATTCCTGGTCAAGGAGTTTGCACCGTGTTCTCAGTGCACTGGCAGGTTCATGGGAACAGTTCTAAGTAGGGATGAGGCCCCACCAGATTGGGATGTTAAATCATTCTGGGGATGGTGCACAGGCAGATGTTAACAAGTGCATCCTTCATCCAAGGGCAGTAGGGGGAGACTAGCAGCACTTTGGAGACAAGGTCTGGATGAAGGCAGGTGCTCCTCCTCTGTGACCTTCATTTCCAAATCCAGGAGTCTATCCAGAAACTCCTGAGTGGCTCCATCGCTGAAAGACCTCCTACGTAACTGCACCCAAAGCTCCCTTTTCTCTCAGTGCCCCTGCCCTCTGCCACCCAGATCCACGGGCTGAGTGAGCCTTTTGCTTTCCTTAGGGGTCTTTGCACTAGATGTAGTATACAAAGTTCTGCCCCAGGAGACAGAAGCGCCGTGAGGGTGGAAGAATCTGAAGCCATAGTGGAAATAAAGAAAACTTTTTAAAAATCAAGTATTCTGTCTCTCTGAATTATTTCTTAATTTTCTCAAAATAAAGTTTTATTTTAAAAATTAGTTTGTAGATAAATATTAATCATCAAATTACTCTCTCCAAGGCAGTTAAACACCAAAAAGCATAGCACTTGTCAGAAAGTAAGATAAGAACTATCCTCCTCTCCAGTGAGCACAAATGTTCCCCCATGGAATTTTGCCCTGTCCCCCTCCATTTCCTAGCTACCTGCGTCAGTGTCAGCCTCTCTAGGTGCTGGACCCAGGCCCTGACCCCGCTCTCCTCAGATTCTCATTCTGGTCCCTCTTGCCCCTCAGCCTCTTTTGCCATTGCCCTCATGCCCCTCCTTGGCCTCTTTTCTCCCTTCACTCTCACAGAGCAATTCTATCAGCTGCCTGGTTTCAGCCAAACCTTCTGTCTTGCAAACCCAGAGACACAACTGCCTGCTGAACATCGCCTAAATGTCCCTCAGGTGCCCCAGTCTCAACAGAGCCAAAACCAAATCCACATCTTTCCCCCAAATTACCCCTTCTGCACTGCTTCTCTATCTCAACTGGTAGCAGCACCTCCTTCCTCTGGGCACCTAAACTAGAAACCAAAGGGACAGTCTAGACTCTTCCCTCTTCCTGGCCTTCATACTCTACTGGCCACTAAGTCCAACCAGCTCTGTCTCCTTAACTTCTCTTACACATGTCTCCTCCCCCTCATCCTGCTGCCCTTGCCTTCGTTGGAGCCTCACCATTTCTTGCCAAGGCTGTAGTAACCGCCTCCAGTCTTTCCTATTTTCATCCTCCACATACTGCCAGTGATCTTTTTCAACCACAGACTTGACCAGTGACTCTCCTGCTGAAGACACCTCCATTGTTCCTTCTTGATCATGCAGCAAAGTCTTAACTCCTTAGCATCACATGAGTCCACAGTGATCCTATTACCCCTGTGGCCCCGTCTCTCCTTACCCCACACCTGCACACCAAACACCTTATGTTCCTAGGGTACCTTATGTAATAAGAGACACATAACATAGTGTTAAAAAAAAAATGTAGTCTTGAGTAAAACTGCCTAGGTTCAAATCCCAGTGCTGCTGCTTTTTAACCTATGTAATTTTGGAAAAGTTCCATTACCTCTCAGTTCTCGGTTTTTTTCCTTTGCAAAGGGAGCATAATAACAATGCCTACAACCTAGGAGTGTTCTAAAAACTAAGAGTTCCTGGAGATGAAACAGCATTCATTACTCGCTACCCAGCACTATTAAGAATGCTTCTAATCATTGTATGCAGTGAGGATTACTCTACTTATTTTACAGAGAAGGAAACTGAGGCTCCAAGAAGTAAAGTCGCTTGGCCAAGATTCCACATCTTTAAAATAGCTGCACCGGGCTTCATATGAAATTCTAAATCCTATACTGCTAAATACTTTACATAAGCTATTATTGCCCTCTGGGAGGCTTCCTTGTTTTTCTAGCCTTTAACCCAAACTGCTGGACAAACTTTTCTTCTTCCTTTAAATCCTGGTCAAAAATATCTTGTCCTCCATGAGCTCTTCTCAGTCCTTGCTTTGAGCCTCTGCTATATTTATGTATAGCATACAGCAAGTTAAGCACTCAGCACACCCATTACAATGATTTGTTTACACGTCTGTCTTCTTGAGACCTTCTTGAGAAAGACAATGTCTTATTTGTCTTATTTATTTTTGCCTTCCCATAATTCCATAAATATTTATTGAATGAATGAATAAATCAACAAATAAAATATATATGTTTCTCAAGTTTTACCCTAACAGCTGTCATTGGGATATAGATTACTTTTAAGGCCGGGCGCGGTGGCTCAAGCCTGTAATCCCAGCACTTTGGGAGGCCGAGGCGGGCGGATCACGAGGTCAGGAGATCGAGACCCTCCTGGCTAACACGGTGAAACCCCGTCTCTACTAAAAATACAAAAAAAAACCTGGATATAGATTACTTTTAATCTGTTTTTGTCACTCTGAAGAGTCATTTTTGGTGAAAGGATAGCATCAAATGATCTAATATTAATATAGAACAAGATATAGCAAGAATGAAATTTCTCATATTGCTATGTGGTTGTGCCTTGTCCCTCTCTCATGTCTCTCCTTTTTTTAGTGACACTATGTCATAGCCCATAATGACAAGCTGTGTTGCATCCTAATGAGACTTCCTGACTCAAACATCTGAGATTCGAATTTATTTCCCATAAGTACCATTTCAGCTAAAAGTTTGCTTTATCTATGGCAATGAGTATGCCATTTGTCATCTGCTAAGTGCCCATACCTTCCCCTTACCTGTATTAATCTCCTTTGCCCTCAAATACTTCTGAGAGCTGACTTAATAGTTAGCTTTTCTATACAACTTCCTTCTTAGAATGCCTAACTCTTCCTGACTTCATATCTATTGTTCCCAAAATAGAATCATTTACTGCTTCAAATTTCAGCTTTACTGTCTGCAGTGATTTAAGACAAGTTTCTATTCTTCTTCAGAATGATCAAATTCCATACGGTTAAAAAAAAAAAAAAACCCTGATCCTGTCATTTTCTATGGAGTAGTGTTTTTAAGTGTTAAGTGTTTTAGATGTTAGAAATATTTACTTTGTTTACCAGAACACAAGTAAATTGGCAATTTTAATGTTTCCAGATCAAATTGATGAGAAGCAGTATGGGTGAAAGAAAGAACACTGTATGGGAAGCAGAGGGGAAAAGAGCTATAGGAGTGCTCTGCCACCGTGCCCGAGTCCTCTCACTCTTCAAGTCTCAGCAGAATGGAGGAAGGGGACCAGAATGACCTTCCAGGTCTCTTTCAGATCTAAAACGACATGATTCCTTAATGGGCCTCTAAGTGGTTATTCATTCATTCAGTCAACATTGTTGAGTGCCTACTACAGACTTAAGACTTCTGAAGTGAATCCACATTGGATAGGGGATGAAATGGTTTGGTGAAGAGTGTTATTACACCACATAAACTGATTGTATGTTCTTAATATTCAAGGTCTTATGCAGAAATATAATGAGACAGTTACATCAAGGCTTTGGTGAGCCACGACTCAGGGACTATAGAAGTACTAGGGTTATTAAAAACAGCCCTATCTGATATCTATGCCAGTACTTCTGCTGAGCTACTTGTAGAAAAGCAGTGCCCTAGAGTTCTGGACTAGTTCTGACCCTCTCTTGCTATGTAGCTATGGGAAAGTCGCATCACCTCTCTGAGCTACGCTTTACTCCTCTATAAGAAGAGGCAATTATACCTGATGACAACCAATGTACCCTGAGCTCTAAACCAAATGATTCTTTGAGATTAAGGAAGCTGAAGTGTTATCAGTCACGAAGAGAGGTACTGCTCTTGGCAAAAGAAATTGGGTGATTATCATGAGGATTATATTACATCTTAAGGACAATTAGATTGTTGCTCTACAGAGAGAAAATTTGACATAAAAACAATATGTTCTTACTCCCAAGATTCGAGGACACCAAAGCAGACATTCACTGCTCACTTCTTAAAAACGAATTGTCCAATTCACTGCATAATACTAAGAATAGGGAGTTGAGCTAGCAAGTTCATTATCTGTGTACTGGTGAAGAGAGATAAGTCTCCCAACACCCTCCAAATCTTGCTTGACTGCTTATCACAGTCATTCTCCCAAAAATGATCTATTTTTACCTTTTTTTAAATGGTAGGGCAGGAGGATGGAAAACACGTCTCATTTCTGGATTGCTTCCTTAGCTCTCATCTAAGCCTCGTCTGCTTATATTTCTTTTCCTGTTCCTAATTGCATTCTCTGCTCCTTGATAAAACTGGTATTCGAATCTATTGCTAATGTAATGGACATAATGACTCAGTTAGAAACAGAGGATGGCAATAAGATTTTTGTATAGAATTGGGAATGATTATCACAAGTTTTAAAAAATATTCAAGCTCTTTATGTCTCTTGTCAGATGAATTTTTATCTCATTCCTCAAGTGATAAATCTTTCAGTGTTTTGAGAGACAGCTTTGAAAAGATAGGACTGGGTTCAGCATCCATTACTCTTGCCTCTCTTTTTAAAATTCTCTCTCTCTTTTTTTTTTTTTCCTGCTGGCTCAGCTCCTGGGAGATCAGCTCCCCAGAAGAAGGCACGTCTTGAGGTTGTGGTCAGCGTCGAGTGTGGCCCTACCCTGGTCTTGACAACTACATCTGGCCACTTCCCATAGGCTTCATTCTGCTTTGCATCTGCTGGGTGACTGCAAGTCCCCAGTGCCACTGTGCTCCCCACAGCCCCCAGGGGCAGATGCCACCCTCTCTAGTACTATTCTTTTCATCTCTTTACTTTTGCATAGCACTTTTCAGTTTGCAAAACACCAAAGACAGCAATCATCTCATTTGATTCTCTCAACAGCTCCTTGAGTTACGCAAGACACACATGACAATCCCCAGTTTACAGATAAAACTGAGGCAAGCTCAGAGAATTCAAGTGACTGGTATGAGGTCACAGAACTGGCAAATGGGATTCAGATTCAGGTTTATCTGGGAAACAAAGCTCTATTGTTGGGGAGGAAAGATGGCTGCAGTAGAACTGTGTTATAGAGAAACTTTCTAAATCACCTTAGCATGCCTACCCAGGGGGCTTCTCTGAAGATGGGGGGCCTGCCTCCTGAGCCCCTCTCTCACCCAGCTCCCTGCTGAGGGAACCCAAATTGTGAGCCATCCAGTGAATGGGGCATAGGACACTGTTGCCTATAGCCGGAGCCCAAAGGAGATTCCACACATACAATCCCAGTGCAGGACTGGCAAAGGGCGGTGTCGCTGCCACACTGTCCGATTGCAAGAAGGACAAAGGCCCAGGAGCCTGGGAAGTAGTTGGCCTCGCTAGTGAGTCTGCAGTAAAGGCTTTCAATCCTGGGCTACCTGAGGGGCCCAGCTGACCCCAGCTGAGCAGGGCCCCTCAACAGGTGAGGAAGAACTGTCCCTGCCCGCTTCCTGCACATAGGTCTGCAGGAAGACCTCTGACTCTGTCAAGACCTGCCGCTATAGAACGGAATGTCACAGGTGGGCCAAATTATCCCCTGAGAGTCACGCCTAGCCCGCACAGCATCTTTATGTGGGTTGGAAAAAAGCTTCCCCTCTCAGATACCTTTGTGAAAATGAGAAAATATGCTTCCTTCCTTCGGGCCGATGTAGCTGCACACCAGAGTACACAGCTCAGCAAGTGGACATTAGCCCCTGTTAATCCTCTCTAGCAGATGCCCTTGCAATAAACAAACTACACAATGGCACACAGCAGCCCAACCCCACCCTATTAATTCTAGGAGTGTCCAAAGATCCTAAAAGCCTCTTCCACCTCACCTCAGCCTGGTGGACCCAGCCAGGTAGCTTTGTTTACCACCAGGCCACTGGAGAAGCATCCTTCTTTCCTTTCATGATCGCTGAACTATTGTACCCAAGAGGCCACAAAAGTCCAACTTGCCCAGGTGTTGATGTAAGTAGCCAAAGCAGATCAGAGATTATTTAAGGGGAGTCAATAGCTTGAAGGAGCACAATCAAGATGAATAACTAAAAGAGATGAATCACATTGAGATCAATTTAATAGAAGAAAACTAACTTTTAAAACCAAAATGTAAGGCGATTCAAGCAGAGGTTAGACAGAAATGATCAAAATGAGGAAAATGGTTTTTGAAAGTCAGACACACAATTTTTTAAATTTTCAATTGTGGAAATGAAAAATGTAATGAACACCACTGAAAACTGATTTAATGATGAGTACCAAGCCAAAAATAAAAAGAAATAGAAATTATGAGTCAGAGGATTTTCAAACATTGATGAAATATCTAGAAGATACGCAAATAATAGTACCAAATGGAGCAGAAGAAAAATAACAAAGGAACAAAGCAATAACCAAAAAATAATAGAAAAAAAGACTAACCCCATAGTCTTGAATTATCAGATCAAATTTATGCACTTGAATTACCTATACATTAAATGTATGGACTTGAGTTATCAGGTAAAAAAGACTCTAATTTCTACACTGTATTAATTTTAAAACACACACCTAGAACTTCCAGTCCTAGGCATTTCACTGAAAGGGGTAAAATGTCAGGAGCAGTAGACTGGAGTAAGATATTTATGTATGGTTTAATACCTGAGCAACAACTTTAAAAACTATACAGAGAGATACAAGCAAAATTGCTTTAGATAAATCAAAGTAGCATTCTTTAAAAAGCCCAAGTAGTCCACAGGGAGACAGGAAAAGAAAACGAGGAGTAAGAAATGGGGAACAAACAGATGGGAGAGAAGACTTCCAAGAGTTTCCCCTGTGCAGAAAGAAAACAAATAACAACATAGCAAAATTCTAACATTTTAATAATTATATTAAATGTAAATAATCTAAATACACCAATTAAAAGACAAAGATTGGCAGAATGGATATTTAAAAATATATCCTGGTGAAATTTCTGAACTCCAAGAATAAGGAGTAAATGTCATGAGCTTCCAGGCAATGTGAGTAGCTTACCGAAGGAGGAAAAAGAGCCCTCTGGAATTACGGATCCCACAAATAGTCCTTGCCACATTTTATTGAGACCTAATATTTGTTAGGCACTGTTCTAAGCAGTTTATGTCATTTTAATAACCCTATGAGTTATATATTAATACACCCACTTTATAAATGAGAAAACCAAGGCTAAATGTTCCCCTGGTCACTCAACTAGTAAGAGCTTGGATTCAAATCCAAGAAATCTAGTGAAAGAAACATTTAAATAATAAGTCCAAGTCAGCTACCTGAAGGGGAGAAGGATGATAGAGCTTCCAGGCAGAGAGAACAGCCTATGGGAAGGCTCTAAGGATGGAAAGGAACACCTATTAGACGCTATGTATTTTGAATATACTAACACAAAAACTCCAACAAGCAAGTATCATGTGTCTTTTTTGCAGATGAAGAGACTCTGCATGGTTAAGTAACCTGCTCAAGATCATCCAGATAGCTGGTGTTGGTGATGGAGTCAGAATTTAAATCTGGTTCTGCTACCCTCCTCTGTTCTGTCAACAGGTGAAAACAGTTTTTGGAGCATATTTCCCGTGGTGATTGTCTTTCCCACCCCAATAGTTTCGCTGTAGTGATCCAGAGATTAAAAATTTAAAGAGCAAAGGACCTGTCCTACCTTTCTAGGTTATTGTGGTCAAGCCTGCTCTGGGTCTGAGAGAGCTTCCCCTATAAAACATAGAATTGGACTATGTCAGTGTTTTTCCAACTTTGGTAGAAAGGAGACCAGTAGAATCCTTTATTTAACTCAAATCCTACTAAACAGAAGCCTCTTGTAGAGGACAGGTATAAGCAGAGTACACCTGAATGAAAGTAACTGGGGGATGTCGGGGAGGCACTAGACTAATCTGGACCCCCTCCAGCTAACACATTCCCTAAATTCTGGAAACAGTGCATGGACAGTCTCCAGACACAGGGGAAAGTCTTGGAAGTTTTCTCTCCTATCTTCGGTGTGGCATAGGGAGAGGGAGGGATGATCTAGATTTTCTTAAAAACAAGGCTTTATTCATGTTTTGTTACTATGTACTGTGTACTGCAACACTGTGTTTCAGCCTATTCTTTGCATCAGAGGGGGATGTCCTGGAAAGGATCTGGGCTATGGAGTCAGACATAGCTTGAATGCCAGCTCTTGTTAGCTTTATGACCTTGGACAACTAATGTAACCTCTTGGTTTTCTCATCCTAACTCACAGATAATACTGACCTTGAAGGGTGTTGTGATAATTAAATTAACCAGTAAGGATAAAGCACCTAGCACAGGATCTGGGGTGTTTCAGGCATTCAATAAATGGCAGCTATTGTTACACATTTTGAAACTCCCAGCTCTTGACAGTTTAAGTCTCCCTTTTCTTTTGCAATTGGTGGAGTCTGGGTCTTTCTTTCATCCTTTTTTCCTTTCATTCTTTTTCATGCAAACTGACTGGTATTAAGAGAGATGATACTTCTTGCAAAGGAAGTTTCCATAAAAATCACATGGTCTGTAATCCCAGCACTTTGGGAGGCTGTGGTGGCAGATCACGTCAGCTCAGGAGTCCAAGATCAGTCTGGGTAACATGGCAAAACCCAGTCTCTACAAAAAATACAAAAACAAGCTAGGCCTGGTAGTGCGTTTCTGTAGTCCCAGTTACTTGGGTGGCTGAGGTGAGAGGATGGCTTGAGCCCAGGAGGTCAAGGCTGCAGTGAGCCCAGATTTTACTGGGCTCCATTGCGCTCCATCCAGGTAACAGAGCAAGACCCTGTCTCTATATAAATAAATAAATAAATAACATGGTGACTTATGAAAAACCATGTACTTATTAATGCCACTGAAGACATTACGTATTATTATCAAAATCTGGATCCTGATTAATGACCAGTACACAAGCTGATTAACCTGAAACCAAAGAGCAAATACTCACAAAATAATTCATTGTTAAAACGTATTTTTTTTCCAAAATAAAGGATGATTTTATGAGTCTACTATTGACAAAGATAACCTTACTTCACAGACTTCCTGTCTTAAAATAAGTAAGGTCTTGTGCATCATTATGTAGTTGAAGGCAAAGCCTGAACTTCCAGAGCCTAGGAGGCCTAGGAGTACACTTTACTGAAGGCTAAAATCATGGCAGATTTCCTATAATGGACCATGAATTCCTGCCACCTCCCATGAAGCCTAATGGGAGAATATTTCAGAGCATATGGTACTTTGTCAACTGATACTAATGTGTCCATTAGTGCAGCTCCAGAGGGAATTTCAGTCTGTGCCTAGAGAATGGTCACTTGGGGAAAAGAAACAGCTACTTATAACCCCTTCTTCTCCCATAACTCTGTCCTCGGTTCAGCCACCCCTCCTCCTTCAGCCCTACCAGGAAGAGGCATAGAATAGAGGTATGCCATTAATGGTATTTGTGTTACCTACACTGAACCATAATCCCTTAACACGCACCACCTTGATGTCCTTTGGAGCCCTTATGCAGACAATATCTCATTTGACCTTCATAATACTCCTGAGTGAAGTATCTTTATCCAGTTTCACAGTTGAGGAAAACAGGAACACACAGCAATTAGACCATTTGCTTGAGGCCAGAGGTAAATGACAGAGCTATGCTTAGCCCCAGTGCTATGCCCCAAACTCATGCTGGCTGTATAGAGGCATCTACTTGGCCTGAATGGGTCCTATGAATTGTTTTGCAAGGTGTGGTCCAAATTAAGTATATGCAATTCTATTCAATCATTCAAGTAAAATTGACTGGGAGCTTATGGGTAAGGCACTGTGCTAAGTGAGGTGGGATAGTGTCCTGGGAAGTGCATGGACTCTGGAGTCATCCAGCCCATGGATGTATGGACATCCTGGCCTTAGTAAGTGCTCATAAAATGCTAGCTACTTTTACTGAGAGGTGTTATGGAGGATACAGAGATGAATCAGACATGGTCCTGATCTTCAAAAAGCTCTACTAGGAGACATAATGTATGTCCTCAAATAACTGTGATAGGAGGAGACTGTGCTTTTTATCATGAGAGGTACAGAAAACTTCTAGGGCCAAACTATGGGTTGAGGTGTCCTGCAGAGCCACAGCAAATTCCCAGGGTTACAATGGGATATTTAATTTTTCAAGGGAAACATGGCGACACCCAGAATCTACTGGACATGTGCAAACCACTGGCTCCAGGCAGTTCTCAGATCATGTTACATTCCTATGACATCATATCTTTGCAAAGCTGAGTTTTCATTAGTTGCTGTGATAAAAAGCAAGCACATTTTTTTTTGCACAAAACCCAACATGGAACAGGAAATGTGTCCAACCTGATCCAAGGTTTGAGAAGTTGTACAGCATCCAACAGGCACACACATCCCTTTAGTAACTTACTGTGTTTATTTTAAAATTAAATAAAAATATAATATTTAAAATGTATGTGCACTTTTTTTCAAACAACTACTGAATTATTAGAACTTCAATGCTTATTTTTTTTTTATTTTTTATTTTTTATTTTGAGACGGAGTCTGGCTCTGTCGCCCAGGCTGGAGTGCAGTGGCCGGATCTCAGCTCACTGCAAGCTCCGCCTCCCGGGTTTACGCCATTCTCCTGCCTCAGCCTCCCGAATAGCTGGGACTACAGGCGCCCACCACCTCACCTGGCTAGTTTTTGTATTTTTTTTAGTAGAGACGGGGTTTCAACGTGTTAGCCAGGATGGTCTCGATCTCCTGACCTCGTGATCCGCCCATCTCGGCCTCCCAAAGTGCTAGGATTACAGGCTTGAGCCACCGCGCCCGGCCTCAATGCTTATTAAGTTGTTTGGATCTAAGTACTTAATATATGGAACTGTTACACATTTATTTTTACCTGGGGGTGCTATGAAAAATTACTGTGGGCACCATGAAACGAGAAAGCTGGGGAACCTCTGCTCTCAGGGGTTTCACAGCAGGAAGTCACTTTGAGAGGGGAGCGCTGGAACTGTGAAGATCAGGATAGACTTTGAGGAGGAAGTACAGCCAACATTTGAAGCAGGTGCTTTACCAAAGTAGGGGTGCTAGAACACATTATAACAGTTTGTAATGGCTCTCCCCTGGGAGCACCCAAGATCTTACTAAGTGGGGAACTTGAAGAATTTTTAGTAAGTCCATCAGTTGAAAAGGCCTTATTTTCTTATCAATTTTGAAGAGTAAAGGATTTAGAAAATAACTCCCATGAGGTTGCAAGCAGGAGACATCCTTGACTTTTTGCACCATGGTCCCAAGATAAGACCCTCTCTCTCTGTGATGATATACAAACAAAAGTTGTTTAAGACATCAAAGATTTACTAAAATGGAATCAGTTCCTGAAAGTCTGTGGGCAGAGTTTTATAATCAGGTGGGCAGCCACCTCCCTGACACTATCAGGCTGCTCTCCGGGCCACAGAGACATGGACTGCTCATAACACAAGTCCTTTCATTAAAAACCATAAACCAGGCTGGACGCAGTGGCTCACACCTGTAATCCCAGCACTTTGGGAGGCCGAAGCGGGCAGATCACCTGAGATCAGGAGTTCAAGATCAGCCTGGCCAACATGGTGAAACCTGTCTCTACTAAAAATACAAAAAGTATCCAGGCGTGGTAGCAGGCACCTGTTATCTCAGCTACTTGGGAAACTGAGGCAGAAGAATCGCTTGAACCTGGGAGGCAGAGGTTGCACTGTGCCGAGATCACGCCAATGCACTCCAGGCTGGATGACAGAGCAAGACTCTGTCTCAAAAAAAGAAAGAAAGAAAGAAAGAGAGAGAGAGAGAGAGAGAGAGAGAGAGAGAGAGAGAGAGAAAGAAAGAAAGAAAGAAAGAAAGAGAAAGAAAGAGAAAGAAAAGCATATACCATTTTCCTTTGAAATCAGAATTAAAATCCCACAGTTGTTGTGAGTTATTCAAAAGGTAACACCCAATGATCTCTTTTCTCTCTTGGCACACCTTTTTTACTCACTATCAGCACAACCATTTGTCCTTGTGTAGCATTTTGCACTTCTCAATGCACCTTCCCACCTAGCATGTCCTTCTACCCTCACAATCATTCTGAAAGGCAGAGAGGACAGATGATATAGCTCCTGTCTTACAGATGAGCAATGCTGGGCCTGGAGAGATTAAGTGATGGCCCTGCAACTTTTCTAGTCTAAGTTTATGCTAAGTGAAAGAAGCCAGACTCAAAAACTACATTCTCTATGATTCCATTTATTTAACAAAGGCAAAACAATAGGGACAGAAAACAGATCGGTGCTTGCTTGCCAGGGTATAGGGGTTAGGGGAAAGGTTGACCACGAAGAAGAAGGGGGAATTTTGGGGACTGATGGAATTATTCTGTATCTCTATGGTGGTGGTGGTTACACAACTGTATATGTTTATCAAAACTCACAGAACTGTGTACTAAAAAGGGTGAATTTTATTACATGCAGTTTCAATTTCTAAAATTGAAAAAACATCAAACCAGTTCAAAAAAGGGGGAGTCAGAATGTCTACTGAGGAATTAAATTGAATGCCAACTTCTGGGCAATACTAATCTCCACCTCTGTTTCCGCTAGAAAATATCGACTAAATTCTATGTTGAACATTAATGGTATATAAAATGACTCTCTTTAGAGGGGACTTACAAAGAAATTTTGAGTGCTTTCTTCAAGGTTGGTGCAAGCTTAAAAGAGAGGCTACCCATAGGGGACAGCCAATACATGGACAATGCAGTTCATTTTCAATGCAAATTGAAATGGATCCTCATTTCTCCACTGTCATAATGGCAATTTCAATGGTATCTGAAGAGTGAGAATGAGTCAAAAGACAATGGATCAGTGTCTTCAAAATTCTGAGGGAACTTCTTTTCCACCTAAAATTTCATAGCCAGCCAAACAATTGGTCAAGTGGAGGACATAATAAAGATATTTTCATACTTTAAAAATCTCCAGAACAATAAGAACACATGGACACAGAGAGGGGAACAACACACCACGGCCTGTTGGGGGGTTGGGGGTGAGGGGAGGGAACTTAGAGGGTGGGTCAATAGGTGCAGCAAACCACCATGGCACATGTATACCTATGTAACACACCTGCATGTTCTGCACATGGATCTCTTTTTTTAAAACAAAAAGAAGAAAAAAAAGTCTCCAAAATTTTACCTTCCATGTATCTTGTCTTAGGAAACAACTGCAAGAGCTTCTGTAAAAAATTGAGAGTAAACCAAGAAGGAAAAAAGACATGGGTTTCAGAAAACAGAAGTGCAAAATAGAGGAGAGTTGGAGGGAAGTGGGAAGCGGCAGGACAAGAGCTGCGTATTGCAGCAGGGCTGGAAAACAACCATTCCAGATTAGCACAGGAAGGACAAGGACTACGAGAAGGAAGTTTGCAGGGTGGGGGCGGGAAAGAACCACTGGTGTGTTTAAGCAGAAATCCAAATGTTGATAGGTACATGACATATATTTTGGGACACTTTGGGAAAACTAGTAATAAATACAGAGAAAATTAAACAAATGAGAAAAACACGCTAGAGAAATTACACCAAGAAAAGCTAAGGATTGTAAAAGAAAAGTTAAGGGTTGTATAAGACATGTACTTCTTGGCAGAGCATGAAGGAAATGTGCAAAGTCATAACAAGTAAACACTGGCTATCAACTGAACAACAACAACAAAAGCAGTTAAATCTGGGGATTGATAAAGGTGGGAACTGGGGAGACAGTATAAGAACTAAGAGCTCATCCTACCATAGTAGGAAATACATTTCTATTATTTCTATAGGTAATGTTTAAAATTGATAAATTAATATATAATAGTATAAGCATATGATTTAGAAATGTGGAGGCAAATAAAATAGAAAAGAGAATAATTGAGTGTGGTTCCCTCTGGGGAGAAGAACAAGGTGTTAGAGAGAGATGGGGCAGGAGACTGCCATTTCTTTTTAAACACTGTTGTTAAACACCTCTACTATGGTGGGAACATTTATACTACAGAAATGTGTAAAAATTCCAAATCAGGGCTTCTTCTTTTATTTATTTCTTTATTTAGAGACAGGGTCTCACTTGTACAGTGATGTGATTATGACTCATTGCAGCCTCAACCTCCCAAGCTCAAGTGATCCTTCCACCTCAGTCTCCCAAGCAGCTGCGACTACAGGTGCATGCCACCATGCCCAGCTAATTTGTTTGTTTGTTTGGTTGTAGAGACGGGGTCCTGCTATGTTACCCAGGCTGGTCTTGAACTCCTGGACTCAAGCAATCCTCTTGCCTTGGCCTCCCACAGTGCTGGGAATACAGGTGTGAGCCACTGCACCAGGCTGCCTTTTTTTCTTTCCCAGGGACCTAGTTTACAGCACACCACTGGTTCTCACTGGTTTCTTTTATAGAAGTATTGGATACAAATAAAACTATTTTAAAAATAGGATGGGCTGGGCGCGGTGGCTCACGCCTGTAATCCCAGCACTTTGGGAGGCTGAGGCAGGCGGATCACGAGGTCAGGAGATCGAGACTATCCTGGCTAACACAGTGAAACCCCGTCTCTACTAAAAATACAAAAAAAAAAAAAAAAAAAATTAGCCAGGCGTGGTGGCGGGTGCCTGTAGTCCCAGCTACTCGGGAGGCTGAGGCAGGAGAATGGAGTGAACCCAGGAGGCGGAGCTTGCAGTGAGCTAAGATCGCACCACTGAACTCCAGCCTGGGCGACGAGCAAGACTCCGTCTCAAAAATAAATAAATAGAGAGATAGATAGATAAATAAATAAATATAAAAATAGGATGGTATTGCCCAGTTGTTATGAGGGCTTAAGAAAAAGAACTTTCTCATACATTGCAAGTGAAAGTGAAAGTTGTTACACATTTCTGGAAAGAAATTTAACTATATGCATTAGAAGCATTTTAAAAACAGGCCAGGAGCAGTAGCTCACGCCTGTAATCCCAGCACTTTGGAAGACCGAAGCAGGCGCATTACTTGAGCTCAAGAGTTCGAGACCAGCCTGGCCAACATGGTAAAACCACCATCTCTACTAAAAACACAAAAATTAGCCAGGCATGGTGGCAGGTGTCTGTAATCCCAGCTACTTGGGAGGCTGAGGCAGGAGAATTGCTTGAATCCAGGAGCAGAGGTTGCAGTGAGCCAAGATCATGATCATGCCACTGCACTCCTGCCTGGGAGACAGAGTGAGACTCCATCTAAGAAAAAAAGAAAAGAAAAGAAAAGAATATATATATATACACACACGTATATATAGAAATATATGTATATATTTATATATATATAATAAAATACATATACATTACACATTAGAACTTTATCTTCAGGAAAGTTGTGGGGATTTTTTTAACCTGTCTAGCATCCTTTCCTTTGAGAATTCATCCCTTTCTTACTCAATACTAATCATGCTTATCTATGTGATTTTAGGGTAGCTGACCCCACCCACAAGGTGCACTAAGGACTCAGTCTTGGCTAATTACAGTACTCCAGCCCTGGCTATAATGGTTGGTTCAAGGATGGCATGTGACCCAGGCTGGGCCAATCAGTGTTTCCCTGAGACTTTTGCAGGAGCTGTCACAAAAAGTGTTTTTTTCTCTAGAATGGTGAGTTATGAAAACTACATAAGTTTGCAGCTGCCAGTGACGACCTTTACCACTTTGTGGAGAGAGAGCCTGCCTGCGAATAAAGCCTACACAGAAGAGAGGAAAACTGAGATAGAGAAGGAGAAAGCTATAGCACTTGATGGTATTGCTTGAGCACTTGAATCCAGCCATCTCTGAAGCCAATGTATTCCTGAATTTTTCAGGTATTACCACAGTAAATTCCATTTCTGTTTAAAATAGTTTAACTTGGTTTTCTGATACGAACAGCCTAAAGAGCTCTAATACAGAAAACACTATGAATAGGTCCAGTGATTTGTTAACAAGAATGTTCATCAACATATTGAACAGAATATTAGGAAATTGAATACAGGTTCAACAATAGGATACTGTTAAATTATGGTACATCCATTAAGTGGCACAATAAATGCCTTATTGTAGAAGAATAACTAATGACATGGAAAAATGTTCCCAATATATTTTTGATTAAAAAAATGTAGGTTTAAATAGATGTGTTAAATAATCCCATTATTGTACATACCGTTTAGCCCATCCATGTAAATAAAGACATTAGATACTGGCATGACCAGTAATTTTTCTTCTTTTTATGACCAGTATATGTATTGTAATGAACATGTATTACTTCTGTTGTCAGGGAAAAAATCATTAAAATTATTATCTTAACTTTACTCAAGTTAGTATAAAGAAACATGGAGGCCAGGCACAGTGGCTCATGTCTATAATCCCAATACTTTTGAGAGGTTGAGGTAGGAGGATCACTTGAGGCCAGGAATTTGAGACCAGCCTGGGTGACATAGCAAGACCCTATTTCTGCAAATAATTTAAGTATTAGCTGGGTCTGGTGGCATGCACCTGCAGTCCCAGCTGCTCAGGAGGCTAAGGCAGTAGGATTGCTTGAGCCCAGGAGGTCGAGGCTGCAATGAGCTATGATCATGCCACTGTACTCTAGTCTGGGTGACAGAGCAAGGCCTTGTCTCTGAAAAAAGAAAAAGAAGAAAGAAATATGGAATTTGTGAATGTGTTATTCTAAACTGTATTGTTCAGTGACTCCAATATCAAGGCGCACATTGGAAACACTTTAGAGTTTACTGCTAAGAAAATTATTTGTCTCTTTCGACAAACCTCCATGCTTTCCTTAATCAGTTAATAAAAGCTATTTAACTCATCACACATTTCTTTTCGCCCAGGCTGCCAAGAAAATCAGAGTTACTTTCAATGCTAAGCAATGGCAAGTGTTTCGCTGATAACAACAAATCCCATAGCTTCACAGCCTAACCTGCTGGTTTCCAGATCTGTATTTACATACCATGCCATTTACCCATTGTAGGGATACTCTAAGTGCTTTTTTGCTTTTTTATTGTTTTTAGCTTGTTATTTTGTTTTTAACTTTCTTGCTTTTAACCATTTTTTCAACATCGAAGTGCTTTTTAACATGCTGTTCTTCCCTTCCTTTTCCATTCAGTGATCTCTTCTTCTTCAAGACCCAGGTGACGTCACCTCATCTGTGAAGTGACACCCAACAAGTGCAGACAGACTTAATTTTTCCCTTCTTCTGTAGGACTTTCTATTTACCTCTATTACAGCATTACAGCACTTAGCACATTACATTATAATTGTTGACTTTTGTGTCACTAGAATGTGAGCTCCTTGAGGTCACGGTATGAGTCTAAGGCCTTTTCTAACCACGACACTGTCCAGAACATTAATCATTGCCCGGAAAAAGTCAAGTTATCTAAAGGAAGCTATTCATCCCTGCACTGAATAACAGGAGCTCTACACCAAAATCATGGGAGCTCTACAAAGAACCAACTAAATACCTTCTGGATGAGTTTGTCAGAATGCCTAAACCAGGATGCACACTGTCCATGGTGAACTCTAATTCCAGACACAGGGATCATAAGAAAGTTTTAGACTTCTGAAAAAGCTATGGGTGAAATCTGGCCTCAAGCAATCTCACCACCTCAGCACATTGGGAAGCCGAGGTGGGTGGATCACTTGAGGTCAGGAGTTCAAGACCAGCCTGATCAACACGGTAGAACTCCATCTCTACTAAAAATACAAAAAATAGCCAGGACTGGTGGCCCACGCCTATAATCCCAGCTACTCTGGAGCCTGAGGGAGGAGAATCACTTGAACCAGGAGGTGGAGGTTGCAGTGAGCTGAGATTAGGCCTCTGTACTCCAACTTGGGTGACGGAGCGAAACCCTGTCTCAAATAAAGAAACCCTGTCTCAAAATAAAATAAAATAGAAAAGAAAAGAAAAAGGAAAGAAAGCCTGACATAGAATAGCTTCTAGGGAACATCAACAGTGCCAACATTTCATTGGACCTAAGGCACTATCAATTGTAAGACATATTCCAATCGCAGAAGTTAAAAAGGTGTGCTTCTTAGAGAGTCAATAAGGTATGGCAAGTGCTATGGACCGAATGATGGTGTCCCCCCAAAATTCATACGTTGAAATCTAAAATCCAATGTGATGGGGATTTAGAAGGTTGGGCCTTTGACAGGTGATTAGGTAATGAGGGTGAAGCCCTCACAAATAGGCTTAGTGCCCTTATGAAGAGGCTGAGGAGATTGGAATTATCACCTTCCACTCCATGAGGATACAGCAAGATGTCAGCAGTCTGCAACCCAGAAAAACGTCCTCACCAGAACCCAACCATGATGACACCCTGATATTGAACTTCCAGCTTCCCGAGCTGTCAGGAATATATTTCCATTGTTGATAAGCCACTCAGTCTGCAATGTTTTGTTATAGCAGCCCCAAAAAACTAAGGCAGTGGGTTGCTTAATACATGCCTCAAAGAGAAGCCAGGAGGAAGGCAGGGCAGGCTGGAGAACTCTAAATACTCTAAACACTCTAAACTCTGAAAAGGTTATACAGGCCCACCAGGTCCGCATTCCTGCCCAGAGAATTTCAACATTTTTTTCAAAAGCACTGAACTATAAACTAAATATAAAGAGGTCCAATAAAGTTCTGATATTTCCTATGAGGATTACTTTAATGTTTTTAGGAAAGCATCAGGTATCAAATGTTTTCCAGACAAAATGATGTTGGTGGGTGGCCCTGCATTGCTAGTGTCCTGAGCATGCAATTGGTGTGCCTACAATGGGTCATCTAGTACTGGAGGAAGGGAAGGATGGGGACTGCAACTCAGTCCACTCCATATAGAGCAGCCCCCACTCCACTCCATGACCAAGCAGCTGTGAATGAGTGGCCTCCAGCACCAACATCTGCCTCAATTGCCTACATCCGCTTTGTGTGGGCTTCAATTACTTCATTTATAGAAATGTAGACTGACTAGTCCAGTGGGTCTCAAACTTGAGTGTGCATCAGAATTATCAGCAGGGTTTGTTAAAAGTCAGATTGCTGGGCTCTACCCCAGAGTTTCTCATGTAGTAGAATTTCTTTTTCTTGGAGACAGAGTCTTGCTCTATCGCCCAGGCTGGAGTGCAATGGCACAACCTCGGCTCACTGCAACCTCCACCTCCCAGGTTCAAGCAATCCTCCTGCCTCAGCCTCCAAGTAGCTGGGACCACAGGCATGTGCCACCACACCTGGCTAATTTTTGTATTTTTAGTAGAGACAGGGTTTCACCATATTGGCCAGGCTGGTCTTGAATTGCTGACCTCAGTTGATCCATCTGCCTTGGCCTCCCAAAGTGCTGGGATTACAGGTGTGAGCCACCGTGCCCGGCCTGATATAGTAGAATTTCTAACAAGTTCCTAGATAAAGCTGATGTTGCTGGTTCAGGGACACACACTTAGAATCACTGACCTGATCTCCATTATTTATTTTATAGGGAAGACGCTGGAGCACCAGGAAGGGAAGGAGCTTGCGAAAGATCACACACTAAAATTTTGGTAAAGTCAGGCCTAAGTCCCTTCTCCTCATTGTGCTACATCAAGTGGCCATCCCTCAGGTAGGCAGGTTCCCTTAGCTGCCAACCAAGAGGGGCATGGTTAGGGGCTGATAAGCACTTTGCATCTACAAAATTTGTTTTATATTTAAATTTTAAATCCAGTTGCTAATAATCAAATGAGACTCCTGGGATCATCAGGCTTATTAAGAAAACAAATCCATCCCATCAAAACTATTATTTCTTTTTGCTTTTAAAACTTGACTTCTCTTTCCTCCTCCTCCTCCTTTCTTTTCTCTGTTTTCTTTTTTCTCTCTGTCTACATTCTTCAGAGCAATTTGCAGTAAGATTTCCCCAAAGACTAATATGTTTACAAGTTCTCTTTTGTCCTGAGTCCAAGTGTTTCCTTCACATTTTCCGGTAAAACTCCATCCTGCTACTGCCTCATCCATTATCACAGGAGCAGAGGAAAGACACCTAGGGCTGGAAGTATTGGTGCACACAGCCTTGCAACATAAAGCACTACAGAAAGCCTTCTGCAGAAATCCAAATTCACAGCAATTAGGTGAAAAGACATACCCAAGCAAAGGCTTGTTAGTCTGAAAATTAATTTTACCATTTAACACAGATTTTCTTAAGTGTCTATTATGTGTAAAACAGCATGCCTCACTAGTAACTGGGGTCTGCCAGTACTGGGTTTTCCTTTTTGTCTGAGTCTTATTCTGCTTTTAAATGTGCCATTATAAGTCACGGTCCTATTCCTGAGCATCTAATACATGTCCTACGCATTGTTTAGGAGCTCAATAAATGTCTGTTAAATTGAGTTGAATTTAAGCCTGGGTGGGCCCTGCTAATTCTTAAGTACCTCCCATTTTCCCCATTACTTGGTAGCCTGAACAGGCTATATATTTTCCCAACCAAAGTCTGGCAACTTTATCACAGTACCTAAGTAAGAATCCTCCACCACCAAACATCCCAAAACTAAAGAGATTAAGTGCAACCCACTTGGGAGAAGGCATAATAAAATAAAATTGAGCTGTTTAAAATGAAAACTATAGCCTGGGCAACAAAGTGAGACCTTGTCGCTACAAAAAAATTAGAAATTAGATGGGCATGGTGTGGCATGGGCCTGTAGCCCAGCTACTCGGCAGGCTGAGGCAGGAGGATCCCTTAAGCCCAGTAGTTGGAGGTTACAGTGAGCTGATTGTGCCACTACACTCTAGCCTGGGTGACAGAGTAGAGACCCTGTCTCAAAAATAAATAAAATAAAATAATACAATAATCCCAACAATGACTGGAGATGAAAGGAGAGGACTCTAACTCTTAAGACTCACTTGCACAGTGATGCAGGAAGGTGCCAGAGATATAAAGAGCAACAAATAAAATTTTGTCAGGAGAGCTATTATTTCAGAAATTGAAGAAGGCAGAGGATTAAAAAGTAAACATGAAACTTATGGGGAAGCAAAGAGGTGTCTTGGGGATTTAATATGGCCCTTGAACCAGGAAGGAGGAAAATGAGAGAAATGTTGCAACTTGGGAAATTGAGGTAAGGGGCTAAAGTTGGAAGGCAGAGGACTTTAAACTGGAGCTGAAAGAGTGGAGCATGAAAAGATTATGCTTCTGCAGGACCATGGGAGCCTAAAGAAAAGGCTCTGGGGAAATGCAGGAAAACCTGAGTCAGCAAAGATCACCTCAAAGGTGGAGTAACTGGCAATGACTACAAAAGCCCAATTATGTGTGGAGCTCAGTTACATTAAAGGGAATGAAGACACACTTATGATCACCTGCAAAGCAGGTGTACTCTAAACCAGGGCTGCTCCAACTTCAAAGTGCACACAAATCCCCTAGGGGCCTGCTAAAAAAGAGATTTCAGGGCCCCACACCCCAAAGATTCTGATTCCGTAGGTATGTGGTAAAGCCCATAATTTATTTATTTTTTCTCTCTCTCTCTTTTGAGACAGGGCTCGCTCTGTTGCCCAGGCTGGAATGCAGTGGCCCGATCACAGCTCATTGCAACCTCTATCACCCAGGCGCATCCTGCCCCACACCCACCCCAGTTCTCCCTTCTCCATGCTCTTCACCTGTAGTTTCCTTCAGCTCCTTACCTATTTTCTCCAGGTCCTTTGGCTTTGGAAGCAATTTAAAGCAATTATATCAACAGGACCCTGGGACAGGTCCATGACCAGATGACCCTCTAAGCACTTAGGAACTGTCCAGGGTCCCAGAGTCATTTAGTTGGCTTCATTTCTTTGTGCTGATGTCTGGGACCAGCAAACGGGGAACACTCCTGCGCGTCCACCTATCCTCTCACCTCAGCATCCCAAGTAGCTAGGACTATAGGTGAATGCCACCACCTCCAGCTTTTTTTTTTTTTCCCCAGATACTGGGTCTGGCTATGTTGCTCAGGCTGGTCTCAAATTCCTGAGCTCAAGTGATCTGCCTTCTTGGCCTCCCAAAGTACCCAGTCCTTCATTTAAAATTTTTTTTTTTTTTTTTTGAGACTGAGTCTGTGTCGTCCAGGCTGGAGTGCAGTGGTAGAATCTCAGCTCACTGCAACCTCTGCTTCCCAGGTTAAAGCGATTCTCATACCTCAGCCTCCCAAGTAGCTGGGACTACAGGCGTGTGCCACCACACCTGGCTAATTTTTGTATTTTTAGTTTTAGTTTTTTTGAGACGGAGTCTCGCTGTGTCGCCGAGGCTGGAGTGCAGTGACACAATCTCGGCTCACTGCAACCTCCACCTCTGGGGTTCAAGCAATTCTCCCTGCCTCAGCCTCTCGAGTAGCTGGGATTACAGGTGCCCGCCACCATGCCTGGCTAATTTTTGTATTTTTTAGTAGAGACGGGGTTTCACCATGTTGGCCAGGCTGGTCTTGAACTCCTAACCTCAGGTGATCCACCTGCCTCGGGCTCCTAAAGTGCCGGGATTACAGGCATGAATCACCGCGCCCGGCCATTTTTGTATTGTTAATAGATACAGGGTTTCACCATGCTGGCCAGGTTAGTATCGTGGCCTCTCAAAGTGCTGGGATTACAGGTGTGAGCCACCGCTCCCTCCCTCATTTACATTTTTAACAAGCTTCCTGGTAATACAGCTGCTGCTGATCTGCAGACCCCTCTTTGAGAGGCGCTGCGGACAGCCACCCAGGTGGGAAGGAGTGCCCTGGGCCTGGAGGGGCAAAGCTGTGGACACGAGGAGGGCTCCTCTTTGGAAGAGACGCACTACTCCACCCCCTGAAATAGCTGCAGGGTGAAAACTGCATCCTGCCCCACACCCACCCCAGTTCTCCCTTCTCCATGCTTTTCACCTGTAGTTTCCTTCAGCTCCTTACCTATTTTCTCCAGGTCCTTTGGCTTTGGAAGCAATTTAAAGCAATTATATCAACAGGACCCTGGGACAGGTCCATGACCAGATGACCCTCTAAGCACTCAGGAACTGTCCAGGGTCCCAGAGTCATTTAGTTGGCTTCATTTCTTTGTGCTGATGTCTGGGACCAGCAAACGGGGAACACTCCTGCGCGTCCACCTATGCTTGAGGAAGTAAGCAATACAGAAGACTTCCCTCAGATGACTTCCTGGCAGGGAGCTCTCTGCCTGCACTTCATCTAACGCACTTCAGAAAATCAAGGACCTGAATTCTGAGGCAAAATCATCAGTATTAGAGATGGAACAACCCTAATATCTCATTTAGGGCCTATCTCTGAGGATTAGACCAAGAAAAGCAATTACAGTGCAAGAACTGAGTCTTTTCACGCATGGGATTTAGCGATTTCAAACAGCTTTGAAGGGTTTTTCATCTTTCAAACTGCTACCTCCTCCAAATCACAGTGTGTGCAGCTGTTGAAAGCTGTGAAAGGAAACTAGTGCATTCAGATGAGAAATCCCGTGTTCAGACTTGGGATACTTAGTCAAAGCTACTAATGATGTCTCACTCCAAGAATATCTGAAGAAATTTTTCTCTGATGGAAGAAGTTAAATATTTCTCAACTACTTTAACCCTGAGTGGTCTTCATTTTTTCTGACATATTGTTAGAGGGTATAGTATGTTAAGGGAGGTAAAAAGTCTCACAGTAAGAAAACTGATTGAAAGCCATCATGCCTGGATTATGAGAGAAAGGGTGTATGTGTTCAGAATTCATTTCAAGTTAATTCAATGCCATCGCCATTGATTGAACAGCCCTTTGGGTAGGCACTGTGCTGATAGGGCGGAAAGTACCAAAGCAAAAAGTGGAATGATCCCAGATGATGATAACAATCCTTCACATCCTTTCAGTGACTTACACCAAAAATTAATTTTAAAAAGTTTTACTCCTGTATCTCATTTTCTTTTCATAATAATCATAGAGAGTAGGTGTAGCAGGAATTAATATAATCAATCTACAGATAAACTGAGATTCTAAAGTTAAATTATGTTCCCTCACCCTTCATTATTTAGATTTTTTTTACTAGCTTTTATTTTCAGGAGTGTGAACTGGAATCAGGTTTTGAGGGAAACCCCTTTGTTTGAAATCCTTAGGATTTAAGAAGCTCCAAGACATGAAATATAAAAGCAAAAATATGGCAGAATGTAGCACCCTATGTTCATTAGTCTCCATTTGCTCCCCCTTCCCCTCTCCCTCATGTATATTTCTGCCCACCGTCTCCTGTCTCCTGCTCTGTGCCCTGAGAGGCCCACCTCTGTAACTGCATTATGCAGTCACATTTCAGGTGAGTCTGACCAATGAAAGGAACCAGCAAGAGTATAAAGGGCAGTAACTAAGACATGGAGCTAGTTCTTTTCCCACTCCCTTATTTGTCCTTCCTAGACTATAGCACCTGCTGGGTGGCCCTTGCTCTATGGCTCCAGCTCTCACTAGGAACTGATACTACTCCTTCCTTGCCTTTCCCCTTAGGGATGTTAACAGCTTCCTACTTTCAGTTCCCTTGACTTGGCCCACACCTCTGCAAGCAGTGCCTTCATTACCATCTCTTGAATCACCTCAGCTAGATCCTGTCTTCCCGCTGGGGCCCCAAACCATATGCACCTCTCCCACATCACCCTAATCTGCAAAAATAATTCTAATACCCCGAGGAACATAGTGAGCCTAAAATGTCCACAGTCATAAATTCATTGATTTTTTTTTCCCTTTTAATAATTAATGTTTGTTTCTCCAGTGCTTATCTGTCATAATCCTACCTTGGGCCCTTCTTTATCCCTGGCCTGAACTTTTACGATGGTCTTAGTAGACTCCCGTCTCTAAAGCCTCCTACCTTCAATCAATTCTGTCTATAGCCTGCTACAGGATTAAGCTTCTTGGTGCACAATTTTAATCATATCATTTCTGCAATGGCTCTCGAATGAATAAGGTATAGGGTTCAAACTCCTTGGCCCAGCATGCAGGGCTGTCACTGGTGTGTCCAGCCATATCTATGACTCCACTCTGTCTTCTGTGCTCTCTAGTCCCCAGCCCCTTGCCAAAATGTATAATCTTCATTTTTGTTCACACAGTTACCTTAGCCTAGAAGGGCCTTTACTTTGAAACTCTTCACAGACTTCAAGGTTCAGTATAAAGGCTGCCCCCTGCCTGAAGAATGTCTGTTTCCTTAAAGAGATAAACAACTGCTTTTTCTTCTACACTCCGATGAGTCTCTTTGTGTTTCTTTCTTACGGCACTTAGCACGTTGAACTTCTCAATACATACAGTTATCTTTGTCCATCTTCTTTCATATCCCATTCCAGGCACCTTTCCCAACCAGAGGCTGTCTCATTCATGGTGGTACCCATAACAATGAGAACAGGACACAGCATACAGTGGTCTCAGCACACACACCTTCCACGAATGACTGCATCAATGAATGCAACATCCCCTCATCACCCAACACAGTGTCTACCATGTGGTCAGACTTTAAAATATTCCAATGATCTACTGAACAGCAGGTTAATCTATACTAAATGTTGTATGTGAGATCTGCATATCTGCCTATTTTATATGATTATCCCTTCATATGAATATATATTATTTTATCATATGTCATTTTTAAAAAGATCACTCTTTGGAGAAAGTATTACCACATACATAAGCATCTCTTTTTTTTTTTTTCTTTTCTAACTAAATGTGCTAAAGCTGAACAAGGGCCTAGATGAGGTTTCTGAAGGGCAATTGGCTGCTTGCAGCTTTGAAATATCCTACTTCTTTCTCATTTCCTATCAGTCAGTCCCATCCTCTCCTTGCATCCAATTTTGTTTAATGAGACTACTGCAATGTATTTATTTTGGGGTGATTGGATTTAGAAAGACATTCATCTAACACGCAATTGCTGCCACAAGCTGAATGGCTGAATCATAACAGAGATGATGGCATTAATCCGAGGACAGCTGTTTCTTATCATTTCCAACACAAAAAAAGCTCAGGCCAGGCTGGAGTTTCTGCCTCAGTTGCAAGGTGGGACTGATAGGATCTGAAGCAGAAATGCTTCCGGACAGGTGGCAGCAGACAGGGAAAAAGAAGAAATGCCCTGTGAGGGACTAAACATTCGGTTTTTAGAACTTTGTCTCTCTGATGTGTGAAGGTTGCTTCTGACCCTCTGGGATGCTCAAGAAATTCCAATTCTAATGAGATAATCTGATAAGGATAGCAGAAGTATCTGTGTGTGTAACTAGCATTTTAAGAGTTTACACTTCTGTTGGTAATTCTTTGCAGCTATTAAAGCAAAATGATAACAATGCTGGCTTACATTTGCACAGCATCTTATAGTTTACAATATGCATTCATATTCACCATCTCAGGCAAGATAAGCAGCCGCCACCCATGTGCCCAGAACTCAGGGGCATACCCAATATGGCTCCCAGGGAGCTGGGCAGCTCCTTCTAAGGAAATCTCCTGTGGCATTTGCCTGTTTCGGATACCCACAATCCACTATGAAAGCATTACTCCTTTGAACTCAGGCACTTTTAGTGTTAAAGCAAAAACGTCCCTGGAAGCAAGCATATAGCCAACTCTGCAACTGATTTACACTTGAGTATGAATGCATTCTCAGCAGAACAACTGGCTGAGGTTTTGAGCAGTTGTGTTAAACTGACTTCCTCTTATGTGGTACTATTGTGAGCTCTCGCTTGAGGACCCCTCAACCTGAGCAAAAGTATCCTGTTCAGAAGGTTTCTCCCCAGGCCCTACAAATCCCAGCAGCCCTCACCCAGCTTCTCATCTGCTGGAGCCTATTCACTCCCTCGTAAATGCATCTAAGGTGCTTCCCACACTGGCTCTCCCCTACTGGGGCCCATATCTGCTTCCTGAAGCATTCTTTGCCTGAACAAATCCTGGGAGTGTTGGCCAATCCCGAAGCAGCTGCTACTCCTTGCTCCGCAGCCAAAGCATTAGCCAGCCCTGCTCTTTTCCTGTAAATTTCCAGGGCGGGAGTCAGAACCAGTCCCCTGGGGCCCCAACTGCAGGAGACACAGCTCAAGCTATGAGTGGTCCTGCTGAAGTGAGGTGAGATAGGCACCCACACACCCCTTCCTTATCCCCCTGGGCCCACGAGTGGCACTTAGCACAAGCACATAGGGGAGTAGAAGGAGCAGTGGCTTGGCATTGCTGAGAACAAAAAATAATGAGCAGTTTCACCACTGACAAGGCATACAACTTGAGGCAGGTGCCTTCATTACTAAGGCTCATTTTCCTCATCTATAAAATGGGAATAAATAGCATATTCTTCACAGGGCTGCTGTGAGAATTAAATAACATGCACCATAAATCACTTAGTCCAGCACCGTGCATAGAGAAGGCCCTAAGTAAATGGTTGCTATTGATCATCATGATTTTTTTTTTTAAAAGCTATTTGGGGTAATGTTCAAGGGCTTAGCATAGTAGACAGCTGTTATATGATATCCAAAGAAATCCTCTTCAGAAGCCCCCAGTCATTCTATCCTCCGACCCTTGGTGAGGATGACGGTGCAAGAGTCATGTAACCGCTTTCTGCTAAATCCTGTTTTAACCACTCTGGGTGGTCTGTCCCATTACTTTGGGTATCTGATAGCTGTGTCTGAATTCTCTGTGGAAATTTCTAGTCTAAAACCCTGTTACAATTCACTCCTTTATTCAGTGAACAATTAATGAAGGTCTACCCTAGTGCAGGCCTTTCCTGTCCCCTGCCTCCTTTATCCTCCTCACTTACTCATTCTTTGCCTTCCTGATATGAAATATTGTGATGAAGAATCAGTCAGTCACTCCTTCTCTCTTTATCCCTTCTTCCCTCTCCACCAATTTCTCGCTATCATTTTGGATACATGTGAGAAAATGTTTTTAGTTTCTAAACAAAAATAGGTAACATGCAAACTGAAAAGAATTAAATTAAAACTACAACAAATAATGAAAATATTGGATGTCAAGTCATCTTATGAGCCTAGCACTTTTTTTAACAGAAAGCATTGAAGGCTGACTCTTGGGAATTAGGTTCTTCAAAATGCTGTTGCAAATACACACCACTAAAATATTACAGTAAAGAAGGTGCTTCATCATCTCTTCCTAGTACACAGTGTCTGGAATAGTAGGAAACAAGATGAAAATAAACAAGGGCCAGAAGATATTTCATTACTGCTTAAAAAAAAAACTGTGCCATACTTTCTATAGCATATAAATACAGACGCATGAAAAGGATACAATGAAAACAGGAGTTGAAAGGAAGACCCAGTGCTCCAAGACTGCTCCATCAGACAGCTGGGACATCAAACAGGCTTTCTGAAATATCATATAACAGCTGTCTACTATGCTAAGCCCTTGAACATTACCCCAAATAGTTTTTTTAAAAAAAGAAATCATGATGATCAATAGCAACCATTTACTTAGGGCCTTCTCTATGCACAGTGCTGGACTAAGTGATTTACGGTGCATGTTATTTAATTCTCACAGCAGCCCTGTGAAGAATATGCTATTTATTCCCATTTTATAGATGAGGTAATGAAGGCACCTCATCTATAAAATGGTGCCTTCATTACCTGCCTTGGTAATGAAGGCACCTGCCTCAAGTTGTATGCCTTGTCAGTGGCGAAACTGCTCATTATTTTTTGTTCTCAGCAATCCCAAGCCACTGCTCCTTCTACTCCACTATGATGCTCTGACCTGGAGGCAGATAAACACGAGTGTTCCACTTCTAATTTTGCCTATTTGTGTAGAAGTGAAGGGCAAAATGGAATTCTAGCCTCATCTGGAAGCCTTTGGTTTTTGTGTTTTTAAGAGCTACCTTGACTTAAGCGGGCCTTGGACTGTTCTTTGTGTTAGTGAAACTTCTAGCGATCACAGTGACCCTCTGTTACAGGGTAAGGATGGAATGCAGCTGCCAACTGCCTCCCAATAATCTCCTATTGAGGAATGTATCACAGCACCAACTCTAGGATGTGGGGGAGGATGGGGACAAACAAATCTGAGAATACAGAGTTTTTTTTTCCCATCTACTCACTGTCAATTGGCACCTATGAAAAGCAGTATGTAGCTAGTAAGCACCTTCACTATATCAAGCGAACCCACCAAGACTACATGGCAGGTCCCAAGTAATATATGACTAAACCTTTTTAGGTTTAATTTCT
>NW_016815677.1:523156-534141 GCF_001698545.2 Rhinopithecus bieti | reverse complement strand
CCTCGTGATCCGCCCGTCTCGGCCTCCCAAAGTGCTGGGATTACAGGCTTGAGCCACCGCGCCCGGCCTGTTATTTTGTTTTTTCTGAGATGGGAGTATCACTCTGTCGCCCAGGCTGGAATTCAGTGGCACAATCTCAGCTCACCGCAACCTCCAACTCCCGGGTTCAACTGATTCTTCTGCCTCAGCCTCCCAAGTAGCTGGGATTATAGGCGCCTGCCACCACACCTTTCTAATTTTTGTACTTTTAGTAGAGATGGGGTTTTGCTCTGTTGGCCAGGCTGGTCTCAAACTCCTGACCTCAGGTGATCCACCCACTTTGGCCTCCCAAAGTGCTGGGATTTCAGGCATGAGCCACTGCACCAACCTTGATTCAATTTCCCTGCAGCTTTTGCCCTCCTCCATTTCTGCATGAATACAGCTCTCTTTTTCTCCCTCTGACCTTCTTTACCTTTCTCCCACAAACATTTGTTGAGCATTTGCTATGTGCCAACCCCTGAACTAGGTACAAGGAAATAACAAAGATCTCTGACCTCAAGGATTTTCCAGTTATAGTCCTGGGTTGTGAATATCACAATGGGGGACAGGTAATTGAGGCACACATGTCACAGAGGAGATGTCAGGAAAGGTTTACATGGAAAAAAAAAAATGGAAACATTCCCGAGTCTTCCCTGCTTGGAAAAAATTTTATCCCTGCTGCAGCCTAAATTCTATTCCACTTTAGAGCTCTGTCATAGAACCCTATGGCATGTCGGCTTACATTAGTCACTTGGGGCTGGGTTTATCTCCTCCATTCCATTCAGTATAATTCACTCCACATAAATCCTGTGCTAGGCTGTGCTGTGGGAGAGGAAAATGATAAAGTCAATCCCAGGACTGGCTCAGCAGGGAGCTCACAGGAGGAAAACTACGCAACAGAAGGATAAACCAAGTGCAACAGAGGATGACATGGATGCAGGTTTGCCTCCTCCCACTAAAGGAGGCAAATGCCATGGAGTGCTTTAGGGAAGAAGTGGCATTTGAGAGGAGCTTTGAAAGGTGAGCAAGATTTCTCTAGTCAGAGACCGAAAGACAGACGATGCTTTGTAACAGATTCAGAGAAGGCAAGAAGAAGGGGAAAGAAAGAGACAGTGTGTTTGAAGGAACTGCAGTAAACCAGTGAGGCTGGCATATAGGGTATATGGTCAGGGAGAGGTGTATGATTGGAAGAAAAAAACCTGGAAAGGTTAATTGGGACCAATCTGTGGGGGCTTTCAATACTTGTAAGGTATTGACACTTAATATGTAGGCTATTTCCCACTCAAAAATGCTTCCCATTTGGGGAAGTGGCAGTGGAGATGCTGGTGAGAAGTAGCAGTGGAGATGGAGAAGTGCCACTTTTGGGTCAGGGGTTGAGTGTCACCTATTCATGTGTCCCCTGTAATAGCCAGCACTGTTCCCCCCTGTTTCATACATATTTGTGAGACTGAACTGTATGAAAGATTCCATTTGAAAGTATAAATTTATGTCTTGCAGATGTCTTGTCCTTTTTGTTTTAATCCTGTCAGAAAAGTCATTCAATTCCAAGTCACAGTACGTCCCTGCCGAAGGCTATCATTATCTGGCAGTTATGTGGCACCTCAGAGCAGTTGCACCTCATTTGCAGTCCTTAATTACCTCATGCGCCATTTTAATTGGTCTGTGATTGTCTGTGTGGACAGACTTCGTATCCTTTCTGGAGTCAGCTGGGGCTGCCCCACCCTTTCCTACAAGCTCAGTCATCTGAACATCACTAACTGAGAAGACTCAGGAAGCCTGCTGAGCTCCAAAGCATGCAAAGAATGGGCCCTCATGGGGAGTTCTAAAGACCAGAGGGCTGCTGGGACCCACCAAAGGGCAGCTGTCCAGTGAAGTCAAGAGTCACTTTAGGCAGGCCTTGTTAGGAAAGTAGGGAGGAAAGCACAACAGGGGCAAACTGTAGGGACCACCCAGAGTGTGACACAAGAATTCCAGATGAGGTTTGATAATTACATCAGTAGGGATCTTTAAAAATGCTTAAGATGACCCATTTAGAAAGCAATCCACTGCAAGAGATGGCTTAGAATTATGGAATTAATGAGGACACAGTGTCTCCCGAATTCAGTCAAGTGGTCAGATTGGATTGGGATCATGATCTCAATTTAATCAAAAGATAATAATGGCTAATTTTACTGAGCATTTACTATGTGCCAGATAGTTTTCTAAGCACTGGACCTACATTAGCATATTTAATCCTCACAATAATTCTATCAAGTGAATGCTATCATTTCTCCATTTTACAGGTGAGGAAACAGGCACAGAGCCAGTAAGACTTATCCTAAGTCACACAGTGGGCAAGTGGTAGAGCCTGAATTTGAAACCAGGCAGTCTGGCTCTGGCATGTACTGAATGCAACACTCTCCCACCTTTGTGAGGTCAGCGTGTCTCTTGTTCTCATCACTCCGGCCAGCAGAACTGGAGGACAGAAAAGGCCTGAATTGTAACATCTCATTCTGAGATATGAAGGTTTGTCATCACGGCATAAAGGGAAAAGCTTAGTTCTGCAGCCAAACAGAACTTCTTAGAAACCAATTTCCATCATATTAGTGATCTTGGGCAACTTACTTAGCCTCTAAAGGTTACAGTTTCTTGGGCGTAGGATAGAGATTAAGAGCAAAATCACATACCTAGGGCTGAGCCTGGCATAGTGTGGGTGCTCAATAATGACTCTTATTGTGGTCTGTGTACAGTCTGCAGAAAGCAAGCAATGCATAAGAATGGGTCCTTCTACATCCAGCAGTGTTTACAGGAAAAGACGTTCAACCCTGTGTTTCCTGTAGCTTGGTAATATCCCCCAGGAACACCAGCCCCCTTTATTCTAACTCTAGGATCACTGTTGTGCCTTCCAGTCTATGATTTGGTCTTTGCTCTTGCCAACTCTGCCCTGAGGAGTCTGTCTAATCCTGCTGTTCTATCTCCTAGAGATACAGAGGGACCAGACCCATCTACAGTACTGCGAATCAAGCCCTACTTCTGATACTAGAATTTTCAATCATGGTTTCATGCTAAACCTCAACATCTGACTTCTGTGCTTGACCTTCAAGTTGGTAAATCTAACAATAGTATTATCTGTTATTTCTTCTCAGTGCAGGTGGAATTTATAAGAAAACTCTGTTCTTTTTCATGGTGCAACAGCAGGATGCAATAGAAAGTGGACTGGGCTCTGAGCTCTGTCTCTACCTCTTATTAACTGTGTGACCATGAGCAACTCCAATCCCTGCCCTTTCCCTCAAGAGTTCTTAGGATGATGGAATAAAAGAACAGACGTGGGCTGGGTGCGGTGGCTCACACCTATAATCCTAGCACTTTGGGAGGCCAAGGTGGGTGGATCACTTGAGGTCAGGAGTTTGAGACCAGCCTGGCCAACATGGTGAAACCCTGTCTTTACTAAAAATACAAAAATTAGCCTGGTATGGTGGTGCACACCTGAAACGCCAGCTACTCAGGAGGGTGAAGCAGGAGAATAACTAGAACTCGGAGGCGGAGGTTGCAGTGAGCCAAGATTGCACCACTGCACTCCAGCCTGGGCAACAGAGTAAGACTCTGTCAAAAAAAAAAAAAAAAAAAAAAGAGCCAAGCACAGTGGCTCACACCTGTAATCCCAGCACTTTGGGAGGCCAAGGCCGATGAATCACTTGAGGTCGGGAGTTCGAGACCAGCCTGACCAACACGGTGAAAGCCCGTCTCTACTAAAAATACAGACACAAAAAAACTAGCTGGGCATGATGGTGGGTGCCTGTAATCTCAGCTACTTGGGAGGCTCAGGCACAAGAATCACTTGAACCTGGGAGATGGAGTTTGCAGTGAGCCGAGATCGTACCATTGTACTCTAGCCTGGGCAACAGAGGGAGACTCTTGTCTCAAAAAAAAAAAAAAAAAAAAAAAAAAAAAAAAAAAAAGAACAGATGTGTTCATGTTTTGATGACAAAGAAACACATGAATGGAATGGAAGGAGGGAGTTATTATCACTGAGGTTTTATCTAGTTTGGGAAATCCTGGCAATGTTAAATAAAATTGCTCTAAGCCACCTGGGGCTTGGGGTGCCCTAGAATCTTGAGGCTGTAGTGTTGTCAGTACTACGGGCAACAGTGAGTGATCCTGAAAGAATTAGAAATGAGATTGTCCTCTGAGAATTAAAGTAGGACATCAACACATAATGCATTAGAGTAGAGATCTGCTAAGTCACCTTAAAGAAACAGAATGGTCCTCAGACCAGGAAAGCTTGAAGAAATCTCATTGAAAATAGTAATACAGATAAAAAATAAAAGCTCAATCAGAAGGGAGGTTGATGAGCTAAGAAAACGCTAGAAACCGGTGCAGTGGTTCACGCCTGTAATCCCAGCACTTTGGAAGGCCGAGGTGGGTAGATCACCTGAGCTCAGGAGTTCGAGACCAGCCTGGGCAACACAACTAAACCCCATCTCTACCAAAAAATACAAAAAAATTAGCCAGGCATGGTATGCCTGTAGTCCCAGCTACTGAGGAGGCTGAGATGGGAGGATCAGTTGAGCCTGGGAAGCCGAGGTTGCAGAGAGCCGAGATCACGCCACTGCACTCCAACCTGGGTGACACAGTGAGACCCTGTGTCACAAAGAAAGAAAGAAAGAAAGAACAGAGAAAGAAAGAAAGAAAGAAAGAAAGAGAGAGAGAGAGAGAGAGAGAGAGAGAGAGAAAGAAAGAAAGAAAGAAAGAAAGAAAGAAAGAAAGAAAGAAAGAAAGAAAGAAAGAGGAAGGAAGGAAGGAAGGAAGGAAGGAAGGAAGGAAAGAAAGAAAGAAAGAAAGAAAGAAAGAAAGAAAGAAAGAAAGAAAGAAAGAAAGAAAGGAAGGAAGGAAAGGGAAAAGACAAGACTAGAAAAGGTAGCAACCCTGCAAGGTCAGACAAGCAAGTCTTGGCAATGTTCACCTAATGCCATCCAGGGCAGAGGGGCTCTGGTTAAGAAGGAGATTTGGGTAATTCTAATGACAAGTATCTCCCTACTATAGAGGTCTAGGCCAGATGCCTCTAAACATTCTTTTAATTTTTTTTTCTCCTTATTTTAATTCCAAACTTATCAACCAATCTAATTATAGTTTAGCTTCTCATGTAGATCCACCTACAAGAAATAAATTCATTAGCCATTGGACTTAGGCATCCCTTGGCAATTGTATTTCTTACCATGAGTTAATAAACTGACACCTGATTATAATATGACTTCTCATGTGGCCTACTTAATTGGCTAGAATGCTCTAGTCATAGGCCTTGAACATTTGAAACCTTCAGCAATTCTAGTTTTCCTTGTAAATTAATAAGCTAGCATCCTGGCTATGTACAGTAGCCTTGTGAGCCTAGACACACTTGAGTGCTGACAAATTAGACTTCTTAACCTCAGGGGCAAAGGGCCAGTACCTGGACCCTGCAAGTTCATTAAGGTAATGCCCCACTGTGAAGGTTTTTTGGGAAACGTTTCAGCTGGCCTTTCCCTGGAGTCATTCAGTCAATTTCATTGCCCACACCATTCCTTTTGAAACACTACAGAAGGAACTGACTCCCCCGTGCAATGCAGGGATTCCCTCTCTGGCAAAGCCTACCAACAGATGAATACGAATAAGTCCATATTCTTCATCCTGCCTGTCTCATTGGGATCCCAGCCTGCCTTCCCCATATTATTTCCCAATTCTTCTCCATATGCACTCTGAATTCCAGACTTGGTATCTTTGCCTGTGTTGTCTATTTCTGCCTAGAATAATCTTTTTCCCTCTACCCCTTAGTCCCACATGCCAAATCCTATCTTTGATTCAAGACTTGGGCTGGGTGTCCACTCTCCACAACCACTTCCATGATTGCTACCCCATCTCTGAAGTCCTATAGATCATTCCTGTTCACTTGCATTTTCTACCTATGTTAGAGTGATGCCATAAGAGGTCTCTAAGAATCTCAGAAATAAAGTCCCCTCTCTGCTGACAGCATTTTTCCCTTGTAAGAAAATCTTCTTGGGAAGTCAGATTCATTCAGTCTTTCATTTATTTATGTAGTCATTTGACAAATATTTCCTGAGTGCCTCTATGTGCCAAGCAGTAGGAGGCAAGGGTGGATAAGATGGACAGGGCTTCTGCCCTCATTGCAGCTTCCAGTCTAGTGAGAGATAACAGACACTAAATAAACAAACAGTTAATAAATTATGGCTGTAATAAGTGCCATGAAGCAGTACATGGTACACAGTTTTCTGAGAGTACAGAAGAGGCTTTCCAGAAAAGTTATCTGTAAGTTAAACCTGCAGGTACATGGAAGCCAAGAGAAGAAGAGAAGGTGCTTGAAAGAGTGTGAGTTGAATGATCTCAGTGGCCAGCATCACTGAGCTGTGGCAGCCTGATGTGTTCAGTTGACTGGTTGACTACCCTGTCTTCAGATAATGCTAGGAACAAATTTAAAAATATTTTTCCTCTGCGCTTCTGTTTTCTAGCTCCAAGCAGACTATCCCCTTTACACAAAGAGCCAGCAAAGTATCATATGATTTGTTGTATTTAAGCTCTCTGAGTTATAACTACATTCCTATTAGCCAATTGATTTTGTTGGTTTGTTTCACATTAACTTTTCCTAATTTCATTCTCAAAGGGTAACATTAACTTCATGCTTTAGGGAATCTTATTGTCAATCTCATCTACCACCTGTAAGGTACAAACATCTTTGTTTTGTTATCTGTTGCATCTGCAGTGCTATGATGCCTGTCACATACATAGTAGGTGCTCAGTATATATTCACCGAGTGAATGGATGGATGGATAGATGAATTTTATCTTCCCTTTTACACTAGGAGCACACTACTTGCCTAGTTCACATTTGGGCTCCTCTAGCACTTAGGACAATGTCCTGCACATGGTAGGTAACCAATCAATAAGTTATTTGAAAATGAAAAATCACCTTGCCTTTGCTTGAACGTTTTCATGACTGGAAAGAACTTCTTGCTTTTTCAGGCAGTTGGTGCTAGTTGAACTGCTCTAGCTATTAAAGTTCCTCCCATTCTCAGGTTAACATCTACCTCCCTACTGGTCCTAGTTCTGTCCTCTGGACCCATGAAGGACAACTCCTCATCCTCTGCCCCATGGCAGCCCTTCCGATATTGGGACAGTGACCAGGTTCTCATAGTCACTTAAAAACAGGACATCGCTCCAGTGTGAACTCAAATCCTTTAAAATACTTTGAAGTAGGCTGGGCACAGTGGCTCATGCCTATAATCCCAACACTTTGGGAGGCCAAGGCACACGGATCACCTGAGGTCAGGAGTTCGAGACCAGCCTGGCCAATGCAGTGAAACTTCGTCTCTAGTAAAAATACAAAAATTATCCCAGCTACTTGGGAGGCTGAGGCAGGGGAATCGCTTGAACCCAGGAGGCAGAGGTTGCAGTGAGCTGAGATCGTGCTACTGCACTCCAGCCTTGTGACAGAGCAAGACTAAGTCTCAAAAAAGAAAAAGAAAAAAAAATTAGCTGGGCATGGGGGCACATGCCTGTAATCTCAGCTACTCAGGAGGCTGAGGCAGGAGAATTGCTGGAACCCGGGAAGCAGAGGTTGCAGTGAGCTGAGATCACGCCACCGCACTCCAGCCTGGGCAGTAGAGCAAGACTCTGTCTCAAAAAAACAAAACAAAACAAAAAAAATTTTGAAGTACTCCTAGCATACTTCAAAGGAGGACACAGCCCTCATAGGTTTGTGGGTGTTCTGAACTCTCACAGAGAGCCACTGGGCAAGCAGGTTCTCTCTCCAGGTCAGGAACCCAGACTGGAAACAGTGCTAACAATAATGAATGTTTACTTCACAATTAATAATGGTTTACTGGTCAATCCACATCACACCCCTGGGATATAGGTCAGGGTTTCCAGGCCTATAAATGGTCGAGGAAATGAAGCAGAAGACAAGGGTTTAAGTGTATTTTGCATACGTGCTGGGGCCTGAGTGGAGGACAGAACCACTGAGCTGAGGGCTCAGGAAATCAAGAGCCTATATCCAGGCTGATCCATTGGGAATCGCCACTGGCCTCTCTCCTAGGCTGAGAGAATCACTGTAGGTCCAATGTCACTATAACCAGATCTGTGAAATGCTGCACATTCTAAGATAAGGAGTAAAGGGAAAAAAGAAAACAGAAGATAGACATTGAAGGCTTACTGTGTGCCAAGCTCTGCATTAAGCTCTGTGCACTAACGTATGTCAAAAATGTTTCCAAATAACAGCACCTTAAACATAACAGACCCAAAGCTATGCATACAGGTTTAACACTATTTGAAATAAAGGGTGTATTACCTGGAGGCTCAAATATCTTTTTGTTACACATAACTTTTATTGTAGTGGGATTTGCTCCAAATCCTCCTAGAACCAATACACTTGGGCAAAAAAAGAGTCTACCAAATAAAATAAGTGCACATATTTGATTTCATCAATTTCATTGTATCGTAAATGCACAAGACATTTTTAGTGATTCCCTCTGAAAATCAGAATCCTTTCAAAATCATTTTATAATTTGAAGAAATCCCTTCTTTATATTAGATCTTTAAGAGTAAGGCTTCCTGCAAGCAATGACTCTTAACCTGTTGGGAGATTTCGAGTCCTTTGAGAATCTGGTGACAGCCCCATGGGCTGTAAAATACAAATTTTTACAAAGGTCCAGAAGGGAAATTTGGCAATAGCTATCAAAATTACAAATGCTAGATGGGAGGGCATTTGTTCATCAATAGGGGACTGGTTAAATACATTTTAGTTAAATAAATTTTAGAATGTCTATACATAGAATACAATGTATCTTTGTTTTAAAAAAAGAATGTGAGGCCGGGCCGGGGTGGCTCACACCTGTAATCCCAGCACTTCAGGAAGCTGAGGGCAGATCACCTGAGGTCGGGAGTTCCAGACCAGTCTGACCAACATGGAGAAACCCCATCTCTGCTCAAAAAAAAAATACAAAATTAGCCAGGTGTGATGGCGCATGCCTGTAATCCCAGCTACTCAGGAGGCTGACGCAGGAGGATCTCTTGAACCCAGGAGGTGGAGGTTGCAGTGAGCTGAGATCACACCATTGCACTCCAGCCTGGGCAACAAGAGAGAAACACTGTCTCAAAAAAAAAAAAAGAATATGAAAGTTATTAATGTACTGATATAATCTCTAACATATATGATATGATAAATGAAAAAAGAGAGATATAGGACAGTGTAAACAGTATACCATTTGTTGTTGTTGTTGTTGTTGTTTTGACACAGTGAAACTCAGTCTCTAAAAAAATAAAATAGGCCGGGCGCGGTGGCTCAAGCCTGTAATCCCAGCACTTTGGGAGGCCGAGAAGGGCGGATCACGAGGTCAGGAGATCGAGACCACCCTGGCTAATACGGTGAAACCCCGTCTCTACTCTACTAAAGAATACAAAAAACTAGCCAGGCGACGAGGCGGGCGCCTGTAGTCCCAGCTACTTGGGAGGCGGAGGCAGGAGAATGGCGTAAACCCGGGAGGCGGAGCTTGCAGTGAGCTGAGATCCGGCCACCGCACTCCAGCCTGGGCGACAGAGCCAGACTCCGTCTCAAAATAAAATAAAATAAAATAAAATAAAAATAAAAATAAAAATAAAATAAAGTCAAGCAAGTCCTAAACCTCACTTTCCTCATTTATTCAGTTATTCAACAAATGGAGTGTCTCTTATGTGCTAGACATTGTTCTGGCCACTAAAGATACTGCAGTTAAAAAAAAAAAGAGACAAAAATCTCTGCCCTTGCTTGAGGGATGGATATCCCAATGACTCTGATTTGATCATTATACACTGTATGCTTGCATCAAAATATCACACGTACCCCGTAACTACGTACAACTATTATGTATCCATAATGATTTAAAACTCAAAAAAAAATCTCCACATTCATGGAGCTGACATTTTGTTGTGGGGAGAGAGACAACAAATTAAGAAAACTATGTAGTATGTTCAATGGTGGCAAGTGCTGGGAAGAAACTAAAGTTGGGAAGAAACATGAGGACTCCTGGCCGGGGGGAGTTGTAAACTAAATGGGGCTTCAGGGCAGGCCTTTCTGGGAAAGTGACATTGGACCTGAAAGAGAGGCAGCTCCAAACCCCGTGGATAGGGTGGTGGGGAAAGCAGTCCAGGCAGAGGGAAGAATCAGGGCCAAGACTCTGGGGCCCTGAGTGGGCTTGGCTTTCCTGAGGAAGAGCAAGGAGGCTGGTGCCCAGGAAGCTAATGAGGAAGGCTGAGGGAAGGACAGCCAGTGAGAGAAGACATGGGCCCCTGTGGAGCCTTTATAGCCACTATAAGGGCTTTGATTTCCACTCTGAGTCAGATGGGAAGCCGTTGAAAGGTTTTGAACTTGCATTTTAACAGGAGCACTTTAGCTACCGTGATGAGAACAGACTTGAAGGGGGTGAGGGTGGAAGGTTACTGCAATCATCCAGGTGAAAGGGGATGGTGGTTTGAAGCAGGGAAGGAACAGTGGAGGAGTGAGAAGTACTCTGATTCTGGATATGCTTTATGAAGGTGCAGCAACAGGATTTGCTGACCAGATTGGATGTAGGGTGTGACAGAAAGAAATGAGTCAAAGATGACTCCAAGGTTTTGGGCCTCAGCAACCTGAAGGCTGGAGTTGCCACTACCTGGGATGAGGAAAACTGAAGGGGAGGAAGTTTCTTGGGGGCAGAGGAACGAGAAGGAAATATTAGGAGTCAAGTTTTAGATGTTTTAAACTTGAGATGCCTTTTTTTCTTTCTTTTTTTTTCTTTTTGACGGAGTTTCGCTCTTGTTGCCCAGGCTGGAGTGCAATGGCGTGATCTCAGCTCTCCGCAAATTGCGCCCACGGGTTCAAGCGATTCTCCTGCCTCAGCCTCCCAAGTAGCTGGGATTACAGGCATACACCACCATGCCTGGCTAATTTTTTGTATTTTTAGTAGAGATGGGGTTTCTCCATGTTGG
>NW_016815677.1:513132-522631 GCF_001698545.2 Rhinopithecus bieti | reverse complement strand
GAGGGAGGCAGGGAGAGAGGGAGGGAAAGAAAGAAAAAAGAAAGAGAAAGAAAGAAGAAAAAAGAAAGAAAGAAAGAAAGAAAGAAAGAAAGAAAGAAAGAAAGAAAGAAAGAGAGAGAGAGAGAGAGAGAGAGAAAGAAAAGAAAAGAAAAGAAAAGAAAAGAAAAGAAAAGAAGGGAGAAAGAAAGTAAAAGAAAGAAACAGGAGAAAGAAAGAAAGTAGGCAGTGCCTTTGGAATTGGTTTCTAGGCCCCAGAGTTTAAAACTCTGAAGAGTTGGGCATGCATCCTAGTCCTTTTAAGTTATGCCATGTTTCTTCAATAATCAGTATGTTACTTCATCAACCCAGAATTTATGTCAAGCTTTGAAAAGGGTTTGACATGGAGGATGAGGCAGTTTATCAGGAGAAATTGAATACCAGCAAGGACCCTGTGGGGAAGACATTCCTAGCCTGTTCATGTAGCCTTGGTGACACAGGGTTTAAACGGAATGAAGCATGAGAACTGACTACCCCATCTCGCCTTCAATAGCTGTAGATGTTATCTCTGGCCACAAGTTTATCTGGCTCCTTTTAAAATTGATTCACAAAAGCCACGACCCATGTCTTCCTGAAATAGCAAGCTTCTCAGAGGAACTTCCCTTGAAGAAGCACACCCTTGCTATTGTCTATTAACTTCTTCAGTGTTCTTTAGCTGTTTTATGTTGGGGAAGTAGAAACGAGAGCTGGTATGGTTTTATTACACATTTCTATATCTTTGAAGCAGCGAGCTTCTAACATCAAAACCTAAACAATGAGGTTTCTCATTATTTTCACTTCTCTTCGAATTTTGACTATAAATCCCTGACTCTGTAATTCTCCTTAATATCTATGACAGGCTTGATGCTCAATAACTACCTATTAAGAATCCTCCTAATCTCCATTTATATGCAAAGGAAAGAGATGTTGAAGCGGTTCAAACAGTCCAAAAATGCTTGTGTAACAAATAGATGACGAAGGTCACATATAATCACAGATCTTGTTTGATGAATTTAGCAATGGTAACACTAGCACATGGATACAGATGGATGTACCAGTGAGAGAGAGAAGGAACAGTAACACGAAGGAGGGGCTTTTCCCCCAATCCTTGTTTTTTTTCCATCTTTAAATGAGGCCACGTAAACTGAACTGACTGCTGCTAATGAGGAGGTCATTGCTCAATTAAACCTCATGAAACACCACTTTCATTCCTTTCCCCTGATTTTTTTGTTTCTAATGATTTTTTTTCTTTTTTTTTTTAGATGGAGTCTCATTTTGTCACCCAGGCTGGAGTGCAATGGTACAATCCTGGCTCCCTGCAACCTCCGCCTCCCAGGTTCAAGTGATTCTCCTGCCTCAGCCTCCCGAGCAGCTGGGATTACCGCACGTGCCACCACGCTTGGCTAATTTTTGTATTTGTAATAGAGACGGGATTTCACCATGTTGGCCAGGCTGGTCTCGAACTCCTGACCTCAAGTGATCCACCTGCCTCGGCCTCCCAAAGTGCTGGGATTATAGGCATCAGCCACTGTGCCCAGCCATGTTTCTAATGATTTCTATATTCACGGTTACTATGCTTCAAGCAGTGGCTTCATGTGAAAAAAAAACAAAACCCTTCTTCTTTCTCCCAGGAGTCAAGCACTAACCCGTCAGGGTCTCATAGCCCAGAAGGACATGTGAGGGGCCAAGGGCTCCCTTACATCTATGGTTCTGTGCGGACACCCCTACTCTCTCTGGCTGTGTGTCCCAGAACTCTGGGTGGAGGAGAGCTAAACAATCCAAGAACTGATCATTCTGAACTGAGCCAGTCAAGCTGATTTGTGGCAAGAATTTAATAAATTCCTATCCTGTATCTGTTTTCTGTTTTAAAGGGAATCATTTTGTTTTCTATTAATTTTAAAGTAAATTTTAGTTTTATATTTCCAACCAAGCTAAGAAGGAAAAGGAAAGAGTTTTATGCATATTCAGCATCGTGGTGACAGAAGAAAATGCTATTTAGCAAGCGGTGCTTTATACACCAACCTCCCTTTGGCTTTAAAATTTGAACTCAGGGCCACCAGAAATATACAGGTGTCTTTTTTTCCATGGGCAGTGTGGCCATAAAGTTTGTCATCCAACCCAGAATACTGCTAAGAGTGAAACAAAGCAATATAAAGAATGCCACCAGGCCGGGCGCGGTGGCTCAAGCCTGTAATCCCAGCACTTTGGGAGGCCGAGACGGGTGGATCACGAGGTCAGGAGATCGAGGACCATCCTGGCTAACACGGTGAAACCCCGTCTCTACTAAAAATACAAAAAAAACTAGCCGGGCGAGGTGGCGGGCGCCTGTAGTCCCAGCTACTCCAGAGCCTGAGGCAGGAGAATGGTGTAAACCCGGGAGGCGGAGCTTGCAGTGAGCTGAGATGCGGCCACTGCACTCCAGCCTGGGAGATAGAGCCAGACTCCGTCTCAAAAAAAAAAAAAAAAAAAAAAATCCCCCCAGAACAAAAAGAAAAAAAAACACCCCTTTCATCACCAAATAAGTCCCTAGTCTACAACAATTTTTTCATTGCTCAAGAGGCTTGATCCAATAGACGGTTCCATGGCTAGCACACAGAATAAATGCCCTCTTCCACTGGGATAAATATGCCCTACTGTTTTAAGAATACAACAGCAGGTTTCTTTCCTTCTCCCTTCTCTTATCCAACCATCTCTACTGCCATTTTAATTACAGAGTCCTGTCGCAGATTCTGTCTAACCAGACCTGCCATAACCTTAGCCCCTACATCCTTGCTCCAAAAAGTTCATCCAGGGGTCTAAAGATTATACAACCCATCTCCTGAATTCAGTTAGTGGGCAGTGAGCTGAATATTTAAAATTCCATAAGGCTGAGTGTAGCGGTTCATGCCTGCAATCCCAGCTATGTGGGAGGCTGAGGTGGAAGGATCATTTGAGCCCAGGAGTTCAAGACCAGCCTGGGCAACAAAGTGAGACCCTGCTTCTACATAAAATTTAACAACTAGCTAGGCATGCACCTGTAGTCCCAGCTAATCAGGAGGCTGAGGTGGGAGGATCCCTTCAGCCCAAGAATTTGAGGTTGTGGTGAGCTATGATCATGCCACTGCACTTCAGCCTGGGTGACAGAGTAAGACCTTGTCTCAGTAAGTAAGTAAGTAAGTAAATAAATAAATAAATGAAATTCCACCAGAGTGACAATATGATTTAGAATTAGTCTTATCTGCTGTATAAACCAGGACAGAGGTCTAAGGCAATTTCCAAAGTCCTATCAGATAGGTGGCCTTTCTCGCCATTAGCAGGGGGCTCCTCTAAGGCACAGAATATGCACAATCTAATTCTATATTCACGATGGTTAGTGCCCAGAGCGGGGGCTGGTGTAGAGTGAGTTCTCAGTATGTGCTATGGAATGACCAGGCTGCTTTCTCATCTCCACATCTCCATCAGCTCTGGGTTCTTGAGTGCCCATGTTTTTCCTCCCCCTTTCAATGCAGTGAAGGAGAGTCCTGCCATGATGTCAGCTGGCTGGGGTGGGCTTTGTTGCCAGCCCTTAGGGACTGGCTAGCATTCTGCTTCTCCCAAGGATTGTGCTGAGCCAAAGAGAGCCTCTCACAGACTCCAGGTACCAGGTTTGGGCACAGGCTGAGTCTGCTGCGTTCCATTCAGTTCAGGAACATCCAAAAAAGTCCATTACCTTCCCAGCCCCAGGCTGGGTACTGGAAGCACAGCCTGAAAGTCATATACAACATTGAAAGGTTATATATGCACTGAAGCACAGTGACTAACAGCAACAACTCCACAGTGGGTTTGTATTCCAGCTCCACAATGTACTATCTGATTATCCCTGGGTGAATATTTAACCTCTCTATGCCTGACTTTCCATTTGTAAAGTAGAAATAATAGAGCCTGCCTCAGAGGGTTGATGTGAGAATTACATTCAATGATTTAGAACCATGCTTGGCACAGCAGAGATGCTCAATAATGCTAACTATTACTATTTTGGGGTTTTGGCTCCTCTTCCTGCGGCCCTAATGCTTGGCCCACTTCCCTTCATTCTCCCTGGTTCTGGCTGGTTCCCCCATTTTTCAGGAGGGTCTTTTCTTTGCTCCTGGCCCACTTCAGTGCTGAGGACCAAGGACACACATCTTCACGCTAACATTTGGCTGGTGCCTTGTCCATCAGGATTTAAATCTGAAACCTTTATGAGGTTAAGCAATTATCTACCATCCCTGAACACAAGTGAATCGTTACGTAACTATTTTTCTAAGAAGGAAAGAAAACTTGGTCCACACAGAAGGAGGACCAGATTTGGAAGGAGTTGCTCTGAGCCAGAAGCCCTGTTTCTAAGCATACCTTGTGACTACATATTTCCAGTTCTTTCAGGGACGAAAGTGGGCGTTTCCACCCACCTCTCAGAAATTCTGATACCAGTGAACAAAAAGAATCTTCTTAGGATTTTTAACAATCAGGCTGTTATTTCTTCTTTACCCACCCTAAGTTCTCTACCAGGTACTAGATCATCTTAACTAGTAATGATTGGTTATATTTATTCGATTAGGCAAATGGACACTTTTCTTTGTGCTTCCCAAGAAATCTTTAATATAATCAAGAAATCTTTAATATAATCACCAAAGCCACTACTACCTAGTCAAGAAAGGTAAACTTTGAAATAAACTGGATTTTTTTCACTTAGATTAGGAAAATTCTGAGTTTTTATAATTTTATAGTTCATAGCCTCAAACTCCAAATAATTTTAATTCACACACTTAACAGTTGCATTCAAAAACACTGCATTGCTGCCATGCTTGCCCTAGCCAAGTTCCAGGTGGTACTCTTTGCATCATCTCCAACACTTAAATTATAGATAATTTCAGTGAAAAGCAAATAATAAAAACTATTAGGCCAGTTGCAGTGGCTCACTCCTGTAACCCCAGCACTTTGGGAGGCCGAGGTGGGCAGATCACCTGAGTTCAGGAGTTCAAGACCAACCTGGCCAAAATGGAGAAACCCCGTCTCTACTAAAAATACAAAAAATTAGCCGGGCATGGTGGCACGCACCTGTAAGCCCAGCTACATGGAAGGCTGAGGAAGGAGAATCATTTGAACCCAGGAGGCAGAGGTTGCAGTGAGCTGAGATCACGCCATTGTACCCCTGCCTGGACGACAACAGCAAAACTCTGTCTCAAAAACAAAACAAAAGAAAAAACCTATTAGCCAATAAACATAAAAACCTCCCGAAATATGATCATTCTATTAAGTATAAATCACCACTGCTCTGCCACCCACCTCCCCTACTCCAGTCCTTAGGAATGTTTCCTTCTGATGGATCTGGGTTAAATCCTTAAGACACAACAGTTGAACTATTGTGTCCCAGAAGTCTGTACTTCCAGGATGACTTAAACACATCTCTGACCTAGCTCGTTTTTTTTTTGGTTTTGTTTGTTTTTTTGCTAACGATGTCTGCTGACCTGAACCAATGGTCAGTTGCCGTATGCTCCTAACACACACTTACCTCCTTCCTTCCACCAGTGTCCACAGTCTTCACACTGATCACCAAATCCCAGCATCAATCCTGGAAGAGACTGTAGAGACTGGCCAATCCAAGCCCTCATTTTACAGATATGGACTCCGGAGCAACTAAGAGATAGACACTTGGCCAGGGTCACACAGCTCATTAATGCAAGAGCTGGGACTAGAATTGCTTAACTGGAGATTCATCTCCCTGTGGTGTCATTCTTCTTCCAACTGGTTCTTTTGCCCTCTGCCCTAGTTGGCTTTCCTGCACTCACACACAGTCCACACCCTCCTGGGATTTGGCAGCAGCCTGTGAGGCTCACCTGGAGTGAACTAACCCAGCTCAGCTGGCCTGGGACTCTACCTGCAGAGGAACAAGGATCACGTGGCTCTCCCGGAAACATAAACATTGTGTGGGGATGCACAGGACGTTCAAGTATATCCATCACCACAGGTCTGCCAAGTCTGCCATGCTGGGAAGCAAACAGAGCTTACAAGTCATTTCTAATATCTGAGACTGTTAAGTTCTTTCTTCCTATAATTTCAGGTTACCCTGCAATAAGAGCTTTGGTAGTGCCCCCTAAAATAAACTTATTTACAATAAACATTTACTTAGGAGATAACCAAACAGCTGTCATTTGCTAGGCACTGTGTTAGCATCAGAGATAAAAAAATGAGAAGATGTGATTCCCACCCTTATTTTGGTGGAAGAGAAAGACGCATAGACAATGGTAAGATGTTAAGCTAAGTGTTTTGACGCTTGGACAAGAGTAGGCACAGGTCTCACAGACATGCAGAAGCAGCAGATGAGCCAGCACAGGAGGGCTAGTAGAATTTTTTTCATGACCTTTTTATTTAGAATAATTTAAGATTTATAGCAAAGTTGCAAAGATAATGCAGAGAATTCCATATACTTCTCACCCTGGTCTCCCCAGTATTAACATCCTATATTACAGTGGTACCATTGTTACAACTAAGGAACCAGCACTGGCATGTAACCATTAACTAAACTAGTAAAGGCTTTTTGGAAAAGGTGATATCTAAGGTGATTTCTTTCTTTCATTTATTTATTTATTTATTTATTTATTTATTTATTTTTGAGACGGAGTTTCGCTCTTGTTACCCAGACTGGAGGGCAGTGGCCTCAATCTTGGCTCACTGCAACTTCCGCCTCCAGGGTTCAAGCAATTCTCCTGCCTCAGCCTCCCAGTAGCTGGAATTACAGGCTTCTGCTATGACTCCCGGCTATCTTTTTCTATTTCTACTAGGAGCAGGGTTTCACCATGTTGGCCAGGCTGGTCTCGAACTCCTAACCTCAGGTGATCCACCCGCCTTGGCCTCCTAAAGTGCTGAGATCACAGGCGTGAGCCACCGCACCTGGCCAGGAAAAGGAATTTTAATCAGAAAGAATTCATGTACAAAGACCTATCTTCCTTAGCAACATCATCCCTTTTTACTCTCTTCTTCAACCTGTTGCCTCTTCTTCACTCTTCCTCTTTTCTTCTCTTTTCCCCCTCAATCTCCCACCTCTATTTCCACATACTGATCTGCTGGATGTTCCCTGAACTCACCAAACTCTTTGCTTTGGGTCTTTGCACTATAAAATGTATATTTAGAAAGATCACTCAGGTTGCAGGGTAGAAAATGCACTAGCGAGGATAAGACAGAATAAAGAAGACCAATTAATGGGTGGCCTGAGCAAAAGTGGTAGTAGTGGGAACAGAAAGAATATAATGACTTTTAGAGATATTAAGGAGATAGAATCAACGAAACTTAGTGGTTAATTCAAGGTAGGGCCTATGGGTGGGGCAAGAGTCAAGTTGACTCCCAGATTTCTGGCTTTAACAACCAGAGGGAATGGATGGTAGTGCCAGTCATTGGGCTAGACAGCACAAGAGTTAAGATTGATTAGAAGAGTGCTATGGTTTGAATATGTCACCAAAAATTCTTGTGTTGAAAATTTAATCCCCAATGCAACAGTATTAGGAGGTGGAATCTAATGGGAGATTTAGGTCATGAGGGCTCCACTCTCTCGAATGGATTAATGCTCTTATGAAAGGGCTTTCAGGAGTGGGTATTCTCTTCCCCTCCCACCTTTTGCCATGTGAGCATACAGCAAGAAGGCCCTCACAGGACCAGATGCCACCACCTTGATCCTGGACTTCCCAGTCTCTATAACTGAAAGAAAATAAACTTCTGCTCTTCATAAATTACCTAGTCTCAGATATTCTGTAACAGCAGCCCCAAATGCATTAAGATAGATGGGAAGAGGATTGGTTCTGCCTTGAACAGGTGAAGTGTGTACCCACGGGACATCCGAGAAGACAGTGAAGTTAGGAGGTTGGTTGGATATACAACTCTGTGTTTCTGGAGAGAAGTGAGCTGGAGATATATGTGGTAAATCATTAGCCTAAATACGGCATTTGAGGCCAGGCGAGATTACGCATGAGTACAGAAGAGAAGGGGATCCAGGAGAGGTCCTTAAAGAATGTTGCCATTGGCCGGGCGCAGTGGCTCAAGCCTGTAATCCCAGCACTTTGGGAGGCCGAGACGGGCGGATCACGAGGTCAGGAGATCGAGACCATCCTGGCGAACACGGTGAAACCCCGTCTCTACTAAAATACAAAACTAGCCGGGCGAGGTGGCGGGCGCCTGTAGTCCCAGCTACTCGGGAGGCTGAGGCAGGAGAATGGCGTAAACCCGGGAGGCGGAGCTTGCAGTGAGCTGAGATCCGGCCACTGCACTCCAGTCCGGGTGACAGAGCGAGACTCCGCCTCAAAAAAAAAAAAAAAAAAAAAAAAAAAAAAGAATGTTGCCATTTAAGTGTGACCCAAGGAAGAGTGTGGAAGGAGGCTATGGAGCATCTACAGAGGTGAAAAGAAAGCTAGAAGAATGTGGTATCCCTGATGCTAAGAGGGGAGGCCTTTCCTGAAAAGGCCACGTGGCCAATAGTGTTAAATGCTGCAGAGGGTTTGAGGCCCACAAGAATCTCCTGGATTTGGCAATAAGGACTTCTCTCAAAGGAGGAGTTTCAGAGAACAGATGGGGCCAGAAGCCCAACCTGTCCTTAGGCTGCAGAATAAATAGGAGGTGGCTGGGCATAGTGGCTCACGTCTATAATCCCAGCACTTTGGGAGGCCGAGGCGGGCGGATTACTTGAGGTCAGGAGTTTGAGACCAGCCTGGTCAACATGACAAAACCCCGTCTCTACTAAGAAAAAAAAAAAAAAATTAGCCAGGCATGGTGGCATGCACCTGTAGTCCTAGCTACTCAGGAGACTGAAGCAAGAGAATCACCTGAACCCAGGAAGTGGAGGCTGCAGTGAGCTGAGATCGTGCTACTGCACTCCAGCCTAGACAACAGAGAGAGTCTCCATCTCAATGAAAAGAAAAGAATAAATAGGAGGTGAGGAAAAGAGGACTGTGGGTGCTCCGCAACTTTTTAAAGAAGATTTACTGTGAATCAGAGGCCAGAGATAATTGAAATGGGACTGACAAATGATAGTAGATACTGGGAGTTTTTTGGTTTGGGTTTGGGTTTGGTTTGGGTTTGCTTTGTCACTCAGGCTGGCATGTGGTGGCATGATCATGGCTCACTGCAGCCTGTATCTCCCAGGCTCACATGATCCTCCCACCGCAGCCTCTGGAATACCTGGAACCACAGGTGTGTGCCACCACCATGACCAACTTATCTTTTTTTTTTTTTTGAGTAGAGATGGCATCTCACTTTGTTGCTCAGGCTGGTCTCAAACTCCTGAGCTCAAGTGATCCTCCCGCCTCAGCCTCCCAAAGTGCTGGGATTACGGGCATGAGCCACCATGCCCGGCCTTTTAGATACTGTTGTGGTAAATAAATAAATAAATAAATAAAATAAAATAAAAATAAAAAACACCTTCTCCATTTAGAGTATGCTTAATTCATAATCTTTCTATTGAAAATTTATGTCTTGGCCGGGCGCCGTGGCTCAAGCCTGTAAT
>NW_016815677.1:502337-512719 GCF_001698545.2 Rhinopithecus bieti | reverse complement strand
AAAAGAAAGAAAAAAAGAAAATTATGTCTTGCTGTTAGTACTAGCTACCATTTATAAAGTGTCCACCATAAGCCAGGTACGTTATGTACATTGTTTTATTTCACTCTTTAAACAACACTTTGAAGTAGCTACTATACCCTTCTGTTACAGTTGAAGAAACTAAAGCCCAGAAAAGTTAAGCATATGGCACAAGGTCTCAAAACAACCTCATAGAGGAGCTGGAACTTAAACCTAACCTTCACTCCAAAGCCCATGCTTCTTCTACTGCAACTGCATTACCTCTCCTAAATACTTCCTACAGCTGGCCTTCATTTCACAGTGCAAAACACAAGCACTAAGCAGTGGCTAGGAATTTCACCCACCACTGTGAGAGACCTGACCGAAGAGATGGACAACCCAGACACACACTTCTTGTTCAAGGACAATCTCTGAGTAAGGAATAAACAGTCTCTGGCTTTGAATCCCAGAGCTCCTTGCGGGGGACCCAATATGTCCCTTTGGGGTGTGTGTGTGTGTGTGTGTGTGTGTGTGTGGGCTTGCGCATGTACATGAGAGGAGGTAGGGCCAGAGAGCTCAGAGTAAATCAATCATTGTTAACTAGAAAAGTGGAGGTGTGAGTATGGGAAAATTGCAAAATTTTATGAGAATTTTGCAAAAATTGTTTTTCACCTGGAGAAAACAAGTGTCAAGGAAGACCCAAGCTGCCATGAGGAAGAATGATAAGCCTTGCATTTGAAACTCTAGAGGACATAACTGGGGCCAGTGGGGATGTGCTATGGAAAGGCAGGTTTGACTCTAACAAGAAGAGTTGCCCATCTAATAAGAAGAGTTGCCCATCTAAGGGTGGACAGAACTGCGCCACAAAGTGGTGTTTCCTGTGACTAGAGATAGTCAAATCGAAGCAGGGGTGTGGAAGTTAGGGGCCAAGCATTAAAGAAGGCTTGGATGGCATTTTAGACTATTCTGGATCTGAGGTTTTGAGAGGCCCTCTGAAGAAAATGGTTAAGACAAGGTTTCACATATGAAGGCCTGGCCTTTATTCTCCCCAAATGAATTCTAAATATTATGTAATGGGAAGATTGGCAAGTTCCTTTATTCGCAATCCATACAAACAATGTATAGCCATTTAACTTTGATAAGAAAGAAAAAATGTCTTCCTACATTTAGGAAGCTCTGTATCTTTTCTAAGATGAGATGAGTGGTTATCTATTGGTATTTTTAGCCAGTAGATAACCTTGTCATCCTGATAATGTCAGGGACAGAGAGTGCACAATGGATACTGGTAGCCTTACCCTTGTTTCTCGTGGAGATTAGAAATAAGGAGTTCATTTCCTACTTTCTCAAAGGGCTCTTGACAGGGGGTTACAGCAAGCCTAACAGAATAAGAGGAAGATCTATAATCACTGTATCAATAAAAGATTCTTTTCTTCTGTCTCTTTCTTTCACTTGATAAATATTGAGTACCCACTATATTACAGGCACTGCATTTTTATGAAAAGGCAAGGAACTATACCCAGCTGTATAAGCACATTTTCATAACATATGCACGTATCTTTTGTGTAATAGGGATGGGATGGAAATGATGGCAAAATCAGCTCTAACTTCTGCAGGAAGATGGCTATAAATTAGTATGTGCTCTAAATGATGTCAATGCAAACTAAGGCCTCAGTATATTTTACTTTTCCTGCTGCAAAATAACTTCTAGCACAAGAAAGCAAACCTCTTCTAAAAACAAAATCTCCCATTGCCTTGTTTGTAGTTCTAAAGGCCTGGAGACCTGACATCTACACCCTTGGTCCAGAAAAAATAGGGTCACTAGGAAACACTGAGAACTCTTAATTTAAGGTAGTAATTCTAATGATCAGGGAAATATTTAAGTTTGCACAAAATTAGTGCTACAAGGATGTTCACTGAAGTATTATTTATAGAGAAAATATGGAAGCAACTGAATACCCAAAGGAAGAGATTTAGTAAATAAATTATGGTAAATCCATATACTGGAATGCCATATAGCCATCATTAATAATGTTTAGAGGAATATTTAAAGATATAGGAAGATAGTCAATATCACTTAATGAAAAATGCAAGTAAAAATAGCATATACTAAATGTTCTATTTTTGTAAAAATACACAGATACAAATGGGTATGGATATATATATGTATTATATATGTGTGTATATATATATGCCTGCACACACACACACACACACACACACACACACACACACACAAGAAAGAGCAAGAGCTATACATGTATATGATAGAAGAAAGGCCAAAAGAATTACCACCAATGTGAGTGGTTGTAGTATCATGGGGAATTACTTTTTTTCTTTAATTCTGTATTGTCTAAATTTTATTATAGTAAACGCACTTTTTTGTAAAAAAAAAAAGCAAGTTATTTGAAGTTTGATAAGGGTTTTATATAATTATATTGCTATAAATAAATACAAGCAAATACATTTTAAAGTTCATTCTATAACTCTGCCTATGACAGACTAAAATTATTTAATTGATTTTATTTAGTCAAACAAAAACAACCTGTTCTAAAAGAGTGAGAAATAAGTAACTATATAAAAATAATATGTAAGGTCGGGTATAGAGGCTCACGCCTATAATCCCAGCACTTTGGGAGGCCAAGGTAGGTGGATCACTTGAGGTCAGGTGTTCGAGACCAGCCTGGCCAACATGGTGAAACCCCATCTCTCCTAAAAATACAAAAATTAGCAAGGCGTGGTGGTGCACACTTGTAATCCCAGCTACTCAGGAGGCTAAGGCAGGATAATTGCTTGAACGCAGAAGGCAGAGGTTGCAGTGAGCCAAGATTATGCCACTGCACTCCAACCTGGGCAACAGAACAAGACTCTGTCTCAAAATAATAATAATAATACTAGTAGGATTTGGGGGAAATTTCTTTTGGGGACAATTTCCTTTCAATCTAATACACAAAGCCACCAATTTTAAAATTCTAAACACTAGTAGATATGAAATACATTCATTCACTCATTCACTTGGGGGTAGTTACTGAGTTTCTACCATGTAAATGTCTCTATTTATCCTTGGTTGCTTGGAGGATGACAGAATGAGCGATGACATGTTCCTTGTACTTGAGCTGCTTACAGTCTAGATGGCAAGAGGTCAAATATTCATGTATTATCCAGACAACAAAGCCCTAAAGGTTAGAAGTGAGAACGGGGTGTCATAGAAAGCAAATGCCAGTGAGGTGAAGGTTATCAATATTCTACCTCTCCTTTAAGGTTCAAAGGGCCCCTCTTCCTGAAGAGGCATCTGTCTCTTAGTGAGCAGTAATTTCTAGAAGTAAGTTATCCTCTCTACTAGGTGAGGACTCTGGTTAGCATCTATCACAAAACAACCCTTACTGAGAGCCCAAGGGTCCTTTCTTTGTCCTGACCCTTATTTCATTCATCTTGGGTCCAGAGTGAACTTTAAGGTCAAGTTTATTTTAGGAATTTCAGGCCATGTTCACCTCCTGAAGGAATGAGGAAGGAGAGGTGTGGGGCTGGATAATAACACAGTCCAGATTAACAACTGGTGATGGGTGAGGTAATGTGGAAAGAAGGGCTGCCTTTAGTCTGTTGATGAGTAACAGCCACCTCTTATCCTGTCCCTCCCAAGCCGGGGTTTAACAACACTCCATTCTTTTCATCGTTACCTCTGAGGGGAGGATTGTCAATGAGAATATTCACAGTTAAAGTATCAAAACCAACAAGGTGCAAGGGGAAAGGTGCTAAACTGGGAGCCCAGAGACCTATCCTAGTCCAAGCCAGTTCTAACCAGCATCCCTTTGGATCTCAGTTTCCCCATCTGCCAAATGAAGGGGTTGTTCAATACTCAAAGCCTATATAGCTCCCTATAAATTAGGAATCACAAGCTTCCTGTGATTTTATGTTGGATTTATTCCACAATCATGAGTCATCAGTCAATCTCTGACTTTGCAAATACAAATTCCTCACCAATGATGGAAATTAAAGCACTTAATTCTCTTATGAGTAGGTTGCACACTCTGAATGGTGCGTACTGTACTGTCTGGGAAGTTGAGGCAAAGGAAATGGCTCTTTAATCCCTCCTGGGATCTAAATGGAAAACAAGACAGGCTGTGACATCAGCTCCCATTTCCTCTGTGAACAGACTAAATAATACAAATATCAATATTAAATTATGCGTGCATACTTTTTATTTTTGCCTTCCACGGCAAATCACAGTGAATCCTTTGCTCTTAGCTTTTAGTTCAAGGTTATGTAGGAAGAACAGGAAAATGAACACAGAATTACAGCATTTTTAGAGCTGCGGGCAACTTTAAAGATTAGTTCCAACCTCTCATCATCCCATCATTGAGGAAAAATGCGGGGTCCAAGACGTGAAATAGCTCCATCCAATGTTGACTTTCTGAAGCATATTTTCTCAGTTTGCCTCACCTAAACCCACTGTCATTGGACAATACCACCACCTACATGCCAAATAAATAAGCACTTTTTTAAAAAGCCAAAAAAGAGAAGTGAATCTCTTTTCATGAGTTTCCTTCATTACAACTAGATGAACCATGTAAGTGGAAAACTGAATTCACCAGGAGGAATGTATCTGAGACAGGAATGGGTCATCCTCTTAGACTGTATCCAACACCAATTCTTCACTCCAAGATCTAGCTACTCCATATCTCTATCCCCTACCTACTTCTGTCTCTACAGGTACGCAAGCACCAGACCTAAGAAAATTGTTATGAAAATAATATTGCCCTTTAACAGGCTAGCCATTTGCTACCATATCACCTACCAGGTGTAAAGGTGCTGCTTTAGCTGGGCATGGTGGCGGTTGCCTGTACCCTAGCTACTTGGGAGGCTGAGGCAAGAGGATCCCTCGAGCCCAGGAGTTTGAGATTAGCCTGGGCAACATAGCGAGACCCTGTCTCAAAAAATTAATTTAAGAAAGTACTGCTTTAATTTAGGAAATAAAATTCAAATGCTTAAAATCTGTTCTTTTCACCAAGAAGCATGATTTCTGCTAATTTATCCCATCTTTCATTTCCTGTGAAAGTTACTCAAAAGCATCTCTGCAGAGAAAATAAATTAATTGATAGTTTCATATGTAAGCTATTTTTCTAAACTTGGTCAGCATTGGGGTTGAAGTTACTGGAACCACGTAACAAGATCTCATCCCTTCCCAATCACTTTGCCTCACTATTCGGATGGATGAGATATGCCTTATTGTTACATCCATCCTATTGTGGAACACACACTCTTATTTTTTGAGAGATGAAGTTTTGCTCTGCCACCCAGGTTGGAGTGCAGTGCTGTGATCATAGCGCACGGCAGCCTCACACTCCTGGGCTCAAGCAGACCTCTTCCTGCCTTAGCTTCCTCAGTAGTTGGGACTACAGGCACGTGTCACTACACCTGGTTATTTTTTTCTATTTTGTTAGAAATAGAAATATTTCTGACCACATTCGATGACATTTTCATAGTCAGGCGCTCCATACCAGAAAGTTCTAGATGACAATAAAATTCAAGATGCATAGGTTGTTCTAAAAAATGCATAGACTGTTAGAACTGGAAGAAACTTTCAAAAGCGTCTCAAAACATGCCTTCCCTTTCCAACTAAAGAAATGGAAGAACTGGGTGCAGTGGCTCATGCTTCCGTCAGGAGACTGAGGCAAGAGGATTGCTTGAGCCCAGGATTTTGAGACCAGCCTGGACAACAGAGCAAGACCTTATTTCTAACAAAATAGAAAAAAATAACCAGGTGTAGTGGCACGTGCCTATAGTCCCAACCACTCAGGAAGCTAAGGCAGGAGGAGGACTGCTTTAGCCCAGGAGTGTGAGGCTGCTGTGAGCTATGATCACACCACTGCACTCCAACCTGGGTGGCAGAGCAAAACTTCATCTCTTAAAAAATAAAAAAGAAAATTAGCCAGGCCTGGTGGCACATGCCTGTAGTCCCAGCTACTCGGGAGACTGAGGCAGGAGAATCATTTGAACCTGGGAGGCAGAGGTTGTAGTGAGCCAAGATCGCGCCACTGCACTCCAGCCTGGGCGACAGAGCAAGACTCAGTCTAAAATAAATAAATAAATAAATAAATAAATAAGAAGAAAGAAATGGAGTTGCAGTGAAATCAGATACTCATCCCTCATCACACCACTAGTTGGCAGCAGTGCCAGATCTAGTGTCCACGTCTCCAGTGTTCATGTTCCTTCCACAGTCCTTGCTGCTTTCAGCATCACTGTAGGCTTTCTAAACACTCACGAAGGGTTGGCTGGAGGCTATTCCTTGGGAGTTAGCCACTCCCATTCCAGAGCTGCCTCTGCTATTCCATTGCATGAATTACAGATGCAAAAGGTTGCTAAAGCTGGAATAAGCAGATGAGTTCCCTTTCTTGCCCCAGTGTCTTACATTCTGTCAACCAGAAAGGTGACCGCGCTTATAGCTATTAGTTGCTCTCATAGTAAATTATTGTCCTGATTTATCCAAAGTCCATTGCTGCTATGCAATATGCAATCAAGAAGGAACATTCTGGTTTTGAATTATGTGAGCAATTCAGTCATCTGGCTTGTGTGTAAGAAGTAGATATGGCTAGTGAGCTTGTGTAACTTGGGGCAGCGGCCTACTCACTCGGTTTGGATGCTTCTGTGACAGGAAATCTGGTTGCATCAAACTCCTAACTCCAGCGATGTCCATTCATGTGGGCACTGTTAAAGACTAACAGATGAGCAGTAGGGTGCAGGGGGAAGATAATTCAACTTGACATGATAATTTTCTGCATTAGAACCCTGTCCTGTGCATCACCAGCAGAATGACTTCAGACTTTAGTGCGCTTTGGACTTCAACTGCGATGTTCCAGATCAAGGGGCTCACACCAAAGCTGGACTTGGTTTCTGAGCCTCCTTCTACTCATCTGTAAAATGCTGATCAGATTTGAACTTGCTTTATACATATTGTGTTACCTGGCTAACAGTATTTTAAAGACCTCTGTGCTTCAATAATCTGTCAAAAGGCCAGGTGCGGTGGCTCATGCCTGTAATCACGGCACTTTTGGAGGCAGAGGTGGGCAGATCACCTGAGGTCAGGAGTTTAAGACCAGCCTGGCCAACATGGTGAAACCCCGTCTCTACAAAAACTACAAAATTTAGCCAGGCATGGTGGTGCGCACCTGTAATCCCAGCTACTCAGGAGGCTGAGGCAGGAGAATCACTTGAACCTGGGAAGCAGAGGTTGCTGTGAGCTGAAGTCGCGCCACTGCACTCCGGCCTGGGTGGCAGAGCAGGACTCTGTATCAAAAAAAAAAAAAGTTTCATCTTTGTCTCTTTGTTTTAACTTACGTAAAATTTCAAACATAGTCAAGAAAGACTAGAATAATTAACTAATATGAAGTCACCAGTTTTTAATATTTTGCTGACATCATTTATCTCTCTCAATACTTTTTTCCCCTCTGAGGTATTTTAAGCATGTTTGGGGCGGGGCGCGGTAGCTCACGCCTGTAATCCCAGCACTTTGGGAGGCGGGGGCGGGAGGATCGCTTGGATCCTGGAACCCAGGAGTTCCAGATCAGTCTCAACAACAACAATTAGCAATAAAAAATAAATAAAAATCAAAGCACATTTGAGCAAGTTGTTTTAAAGATCTCTGTGCTTCAATTTTCTAATCTAGGAAATGACGATTATAATATCGAATTCACAGGCGACAATTATATTGAATATTCAATAAATGTTAGTTATCACTGTTTACAGTGGTACCTTATGTGCACAGCCCCCTCCAGGGCGTAAAAGCACTTTGCCGCGCAGCGCTCCAGGCTCAAGACAGATGTTATTGTTGTTGTTATTATTATTATTATTATTTTGAGACGGAGTCTCGCTATGTCGCCCAGGCTGGAGTGCAGTGGCGCGATCTCGGCTCACTGCAACCTCCGCCTCCTGGGTTCAAGCGATTTTCCTGCCTCAGCCTCCCGAGTAGCTGGGATTATAGGCACGCGCCACTGAGTCGGGCCGATTTTTGTGTAAGACAGATGTTACTAAAGACAGCGTGGAGAAACCCAAGTCTGCGTTGCTGAGATTGCGGCCGCCCGCCTCAGACCGCACTTCAGATCCGCTGGGTCAGGACGTGGAATGTCCCTTGTAAGCATCCATCGTCCAGTGTGGCAACGAGGGGGCGGGAACAGGAAGTGGGGATAGGCCGAGTTCCGGGCGCCAGGCGCCCACTGGGAAGAGGAGAGCGCGGCATCTGGAAACTGCAAAGTCAGAGCCGCGATGTTCCGGATTGAGGGCCTCGCGCCGAAGCTGGACCCGGAGGAGATGAAACGGAAGATGCGCGAGGATGTGATCTCCTCCATACGGAACTTTCTCATCTACGTGGCCCTGCTGCGAGTCAGTGAGTGTCTCTCAGGCTGTGACTGTGAGACTAGCGGGGAGCTCACCGGCGGGCACCCCTTAACTCTAATCCTACAGGCCATCGGGGCACTTGAACTGAGCTGAACGGTAGCGGGGAGCAAGGAGGGCACGCGTTGAGGGCGACGGGCATATGCGCGGTTTGAGGTCTGCGGGTCAGGGTCGGGCCACTGAAGTGCACGTGGTGGCCCAGCGCGCGTGGTTAATCGTGCTGGTTCTCCCAGCTTTAAGAATGGTTGAGCTGCCGGGCGCGTTGGCTTACGCCTGTAATCCTACCCAGCACTTTGTGAGCCCGAGGCGGGCGGATCATTTGGGGTCAGGAGTTCGTGGTGGCGGGCTTCTGTAATCCCAACTCCTCGGGAGGCTAAGGTGGGAGGATTGCTTGAACCCAGGAGGCGCAGGTTGCAGTGAGCCAAGATCGCGACACTGCACTCCAGCTTGGGTGACAGAACAAGACTCCATCTCAAAAAAAAAAAGAATGTTTGAGCTGAAAGAGCTTAAGTAAGGATCCCTAGAGGAACTCCCTCGTTTTGCAGACAGAGAAACGGAACCAGAGTAGGGAAGGTCACTCAGCGATTCAGTGAATGATCTTGACCTAAAATCCAGAACTCTTAACTCAGTATCAGGTTCCTTGCCTCTCTTTTCTTTTATTTATTTATTTATTTATTTATTTATTTATTTATTTATTTTTTTCTCGAGACAGTCTCGCCCTGTGGCCCAGGCTGGAGTGCAGTGGCGCAATCTCGGCCCAGTGCATCCTCTGCCTCTCGAGTTCAAGTCATTCTACTACCTCAACCTCCCGAGTAGCTGAGATTATAGGTGTGTGCCACCATGCCCGGCTAATTTTTTTATTTTTAGTGGAGATGGGTGTTTCACCATGTTGGCCAGGCTGGTCTCGAACTCTTGACCTGAGGTGATCCACCTGCCTGGGCCTCCCAAAGTGCTGGGATTACAGGCGTGAACCAGCGGCCAGGTTCCTTCCCATTCAAAAGTGCTGACCTTTGAAATCCAAAAAGTTTTGCTTCATTTCTGTTTCTTTGTATAGAGGGTGAAGTAAATGATTACTTTTTTGGAAGAAATGGGAAAAAAGAATATGAGTCTATAGGATTAATGCAAATATTTGAGGGGTTTTTTTTTTTCTATATTTTACAATTGACAGGAAGTTACTCCAATTATATGGTCTTGACAGTGGACCTTTGAGGGAGGCAGGGCCTAAGATTCTTTATATCATTTTACAAATGAAAACTTGATTTTCAGAGGGGACTTAGCAAGGAAGGACGGTATCAGAGTTTTAGGAACACTGAACATAAGAACTGGAAGCAGCTTTATGATCAGTTCTCGAATGCCCTGCCTTCTCCTTCTCAATTCAGTATCCTTTCCATTGTTCCTTGCTGTATATTATTGGCCAGCCAGTCTGGATGGAGTGGCAGGGATGGTTCAAATAAATGAAGGCCATACCAAGGTCATCCTATTGAAGGCTCATTTTGGGCCTAGGCCAGAGCTCACTGATACCGAGATCTCCCTTATTGTGTGTCTCTTTCACTCTCTGTGGTATTACTCTGCTTCCACAGGAGATCAAGTCTTGGGGAACAGAAACACCCATATCATCCTACTTCAACAGCTTCTTGCAACTCCCAAATTTACTTATTTCCTGCCTCCTGCCTTTTTCATTGATCTAGCTGCCAGTAACGTATTTGCTGCTTCTCAGTGATCTTTGTATTTGATATGAATTGTTTATTTTCACTTTTAAGTTGAAATATAATTTGTACATTATACAATATACCCATTTAAAGTGTACAATTCAGTGGTTTTTAGCAAAGTCAGTTGTGCAGCCATCACAATTTGACAATATTTTCTTTCCCCCTAGAGGAAACACCATATGCATTCATTGTTACCCCATTTTCCCTTTTCTACAGCCTTTCACAACTACTAATCTACTTTTTCTCTATGGATTTGTCTATTCTGGATTTTTTTTTTTTTTTTTTTTTTTT
>NW_016815677.1:489603-500426 GCF_001698545.2 Rhinopithecus bieti | reverse complement strand
AAAATTGGGTTTCTATTTTTCTTATCCTACTTTTTGCTGCAATCACTAGTGAGACTATTATAATATTGAGATTATTGCAAGCTTCAGTAAGTTCGTCTTGTTTTGGACTAGGGAATTTGCCAATCCTGATGAAACATCATTGTGTTTTATTGCCAGGCAGTCTTAATGAAAGGTAGCTAGCATTACTGCTTGATGCTGAGTATATGAAATATTAGTACCACCAAAGGAAAAAAGTACTGTACTTTTAAGCCAAATAGTTCTCCAAGTTTGTTGGGTCGGCGGGGGGATAGTCCTTAACCTTCTCCCCAGGAGCAACTACATACACCTCTTTTTAGCTGATTTTATTGGTATTTACCTTTTTGTCTCTAAATAATGTGATGGTCGTGATTGGGATTTAGGTCTCTTTCCTCTCCTTAGCTCCATCAGTCACATATCTTGTCATCTCTTCCTTTCAAAGGATAACTGTGGGGAAAAGAGAGATCAGACTGTTACTGTGTCTATATAGAAAGAAGTAGACATAAGAGACTCCATTTTGTTCTGTATTTGAGATGCTGTTAATCTGTGACCCTACCCCAACCTTGTCCTTGCAAGAGACATATGCTGTGGTGACTCAAGGTTTAAAGGATTTTGGGCTGGGCAGGGTGTGCTTTGTTAAAAAGGTGCCTGAAGGCAGCTTGCTGGTTAAAAGTCATCACCATTCTCTTAATCTCAAGTACCTAGGGACACGTACACTGCCAAAGGAAGGCCAAAGGAAGGTCGTACACTGCCAAAGGAAGGTCGCAGGGACCTCTGCCTAGGAAAGCTAGGTATTGTCCAAGGTTTCTCCCCATGTGATAGTCTGAAATAAGGCCTCGTGGGAAGGGAAAGACCTGATCGTCCCCAGCCTGACACCTGTGAAGGGTCTGTGCTGAGGAGGACTAGTGTAAGAGGAAAGAAGGCCTCTTGGCAGTTGAGATAGAGAAAAGCATCTGTCTCCTGCCGGTCCCTGGGCAATGGTGTATGTTCTGTTTACTGAGAAAGGAGAAAACCGCCTTAGGGCGAAAGGTGGGACTTGCTAGCACAATGCTGCTCTTTGTGCACTAAAAGGTTTATGGAGATGTTTTCATATGCATATCAAGGCACAGCACTTTTCCTTAAACTTAAGTCACAGAGATCTTTATTCACATGTCTTACTGCTGACCTTCTCCCTACGATAATACTATTATCCTGCCACTTCCCTTTTTCTAAGATGGTAAAGATAATGATCAGTAAATACTGAGGGAACTCAGAGACCCGGTGCTGTCGTGGGTCCTCTGTATGCTGAGCATGGGTCCCCTGGGCCCACTTTTTCTTTCTCTATACTTTGTCTCTGTGTCTTATTTCTTTTTTCAAGTCTCTCATTCCACCTAAGCAGAAATGCCCACAGGTGTGGAGGGGCAGGCCACCCCTTCAGATAACATAGTGTGATTTGAGTAGGTCAGTATCATTAGAAATGATTCTGAGTATAGTGCCTGGTTTTCTTTTGCTGTATATCCTTTTGTTTTTTTTCTAGGCTTGGTTTTTCTATGGAATCTCCACTAAATCAACTAAACTTATTGCCATTTATCTAAACCATTCACAGCAATCAGCTTTATTAGGTACTCTGTTTCATTTTCCTGAGTAAGCCTTTCCTGGAGTCTTCTGACCTGCCCCTGACTGGACTGATAGCCTTCTATGCCTGATGTGTGGCTGTATTCTGGGAACTCCCTTCACTATTGTCCGGGAATTCTTTTTCTTCTCTCTTATTGTATCTCATGTTTTCTGTTATCTAGTGTCTTGGTTTACTCCGTTTTTTTCTCTAGCAGTGTCTTCCTGAGAAAGGTGACGTAGGAGGTGAATGACCTTGCTGGTCTAAAAATGTCTCTATTTCTTTTTTGATACAGAGCCTTGATCTGTCAACCAGGCTGGAGTACAGTGGCGTGATCTTGGCTCACTGCAGCCTCCACCGCCCAGGTCAGTTCAAGCGATTTTCCTGCCTCAGCCTCCCAAGTAGCTGGGATTACAGACACGTGCCACCACACCTGGCTAATTTTTTGTATTTTTAGTAGAGACAAGGTTTTGCCATGTTGACTAGGCTGGTCTTGAATTCCTGACCTCAGGTAATCTGCCCACCTCAGCTTCCCAAAGTGCTGGGATTACAGGCGTGAGCCACCATGCCTGGCCTTAAAAATGTCTTTATTCTATAGTTTGCTGAATATAGGGTTCTAGATTAGCAATCATTTTCCTTGAGAATTTTAAAGCAAAACCTCTAGCTTTCAGTGTTGCTGCTGAGAAATCTGAAATCATTCTGATTCCTGATTTTTTTGTGGGACTAAATTTTTCTTCCTGAGAAACAAGGATCTTTGTTCCTAGTATGCTTGTGTGCCATGATGACATCGCTTAGTGTGTGTTTATTTTAATTCACTATGGTGGGCACTTGGTGAACCTATTTAAACTTGAGACTTGTATCTTTTAGTTCTCAAATTTTGTAGGTTTTAAAATAATTTTATTATTTTTTATGGGTACATAAGTATATATTTATGGGGTGCATGAGATATTTTGATACAGGCATACAATGCGTAATAATCACATCAGGATAAAGGGATTATCTGTCACCTCATTTATAATTTCTTTGTATTACAAACATTCCAGTTATACTTTTAGTTATTTTTAGATGTACAGTAATTATTGACTGTAATCACCCATTATGCTATCAAATACTAGAACTTATTCATTACATCTAACTATATTTTTGCACCCATTAGCCATCCGTGTTCCTCCCCTAACCTTTCCCAGCCTCTAGTAACCATCATTCTACTCTATCTCCATGAGTTGAGTAGCTCCCACCAATGAATGCTTATAGGTTTTTATTGATTTCCTCTCCTCCTTTTCCTTCTGCTCTCTTTTAGAATGATAGTACTTTTAATGTTTTCTTTTCCTTTATAGTCTATTTTATCTATAATTGCTTTTCTTTTTTTTTTTTTGTTTGTTTGTTTCATATTAGATGCTTCCCTTGGTTGTCTGCTCACATTAAAAAATTGGGAACCAACACGGATTAAAGGCTCAGAGTAGAGCTTGTTGATGTTGAACTTTGCTAAAGGGCCATCTATTGGGCCATTTTTGTTGAAAACTCTTTGTGTCTGTATCTTTAGTTATTCCCTATTGAGCTGGTCATTCCTCAGAGAACAAAGACTATTCCAATCTCCCAAGTGCTGAATGAGGCCCTGCCAATGTTCTGGGATTCAAAGGAATAGGGCTGTGGTGAGGCTCACGAGAGAGAGGTATGTGTATGTGTTTCAGTATCCAGTATGCATTTGCTCACTGTGTCTCTATTTTGAGTATAATACCTCTGCCCAAACTACCTGGCATCCCATAATCTAGAGACCTTCTATTTTACCCTTTTCAGAAAATAAACTTTTTATTTTTTGGAGACAGAGATTTGCTCCAGGCTGGAGTGCGGTGCATGATCTCGGCTCACTGCAACCTCTGCCTCCCTGACTCAAACGATTCTTGTGCCTTAGCCACCTGAGTAGCTGGAATTACAGGCGCACACCACCATGCCTGGCTAATTTTTGTATTTTTAATAGAGACCATGTTTCATCATGTTGGCCAGGCTGGTCTTGAACTGCTGGCCTCAGGTGATCCGCCCATCTCAGCTTCCCAAAGTGCTGGGATTACAGGCATGAGCCACTGCCTGGCCAGAAAAAAAAACTTGTAATTTTGAGAGGGCACTGTGTAATGGAGGCTGTTTAGCTGCATAGAGTTGCAGAGAGCATCTGATTACCTAAACCTTGCACCAATTATTATTTTAATGTGTACCTTTCTACTCCTTATTTCTAGAGGCACCTGAAGCCACCAGTTTCTGAGCCTTTTAGGGATTCCATGATATAAATTAGGTTGTGAGTTTTTTGTTGTTTGCGGGTTCTTGTGGGTTTTTTTTCTTTTCCTACTGCTGGCTCAGAATTCAGTTTTTCAGTCTACTACATTATTTACTGTTGATCTACCTGTTTTCCAGCTTCTAACATTTTATTCCTGTTTCCGCTTTTTTTCCATCCTTTTAGGTTTATATCTTAAGACAAAACTTTTACTGTCATTTAATGGGATTTTTGGGAGCGAGTGGAGGTAGATACATGTGCTTAATCTACCATCTTTACCTGGAAAGCATGTATTTTAATTCTGTGGTTCTGCATTTATTTCTTAAATTAAGAAGGTGTAGTGTATGGCACTGTGGTCATATGAATACTGGCTCTAAAGACAGGCAGACTTGATTTTGAGTGTTGGCTCCAATACTTACGAGATGGGTGATTTGCAGCAAGTGAGCCTCTCTGAATCTCATTTTCTTTAACTATAAAAGTAGGATAATAGAAATCTCTACTTCAAAGTGTCGTAAGGATTAAGTGAAAAAAATGCAAGTAGAGCAGTTGGCACAATTGCTTGACATTTGGTAGATGTTATTAATGGCTAGTCTTTGGTATAAGGCATTTGGAAGTGATTTGTGCTGGCATTCATGGCATAGATAGATCTCATTGCTATTTACAGATGCTCTGAGATAGCATACTCATCCTCTAATTGTGTACAAACTTCAAACTTACCAAACACTTAAGTTCATTATCTAAAAATAGCCTTAACCAATCAATATTAATGCCATTTTACAAATGGAGAGGTTGAGACTGGAAGTTTCAGTGGCCAATGAGTAGCAGCTGGCCAAGGCTTAGGGGACTTTTTTTTTTTTTTTTTCATTTAAAAAAATTATTTCTAGTCAGTCTCTGCTTATCCAGGGGACTTTTAATGTTTATTTATTCCTTGTACCCCATCCTTACATACTTTTCTTGGAGGAAAATAGTGTAATTGTTACCCTGGATTCCAGTGTATGTTCAGGCTGGAGTAAGAGAAGATGTGATGGTTCAGTTTTTATGGCCAACTTTTTAACATTTAGGCCATCAACTCCACAGAGGGGTTCAATACTTGGAATAAACAGTTCTGAAATACTACAGTAAGAAACAGTTGGAGATATATATACAGTTTGTTTGAATATGTAATGGGAAATAAGAAAGAACCATAGCAAATCTGAATTTGGTAAACTCTTGAAAGGGTTGCATTGAAAGAAATGGGGACAGTGAAAAATGTTTATTCTCCACAAACAGGTTACCAGCTTAGTAGGAATGTTGCTCCTAAATTAAGGTAGTGTTCTTCCTGCTGTCAGTGCAACATTAAAAAAAAAAAAAAAACTGCTTTATCATTGCTCTTTATAGTTCTTCTGTGAAGTAAGTTAGCATTACAATTAACAATGTGTTCAGCAGTTTACAGGCTGGAAAATTTGGGCTTACATTTGGAATGAAGAACAAGTACAGGAATCAGGACTTCTTTTCTCTTCCCCTCTTTGCTTGAGCTAAGCTTGTCTCTTATAAGATCCAGGCACCAGTCCCAGTCTTTTTACTCTATTTTGCTTTTATAGCTTGATCGTGTCATAAATTCTGTATGTAGCTGTTGTCAAGCCACTAAAGCAGGGGTTGGCAAGCTTTCTCTTAGGGTCAAATGGTAAATATTTTAGGCTTTGCGGGCTCTTACGATCTCTTAACTCTGCCAACTGCCCTTGGTAGTATGAAAGCAGCCACGGACAATATGTAAATGAGTGGGTGTGGCTGTGTCCCAGTAAAACTTTATTTACAGAAAAGATGGCTGACCAGATTTGTCCTACAGGACACCTTCTAAAGTAAAGGGCAAAATTTGGCTAAGTGTGAAATGGTCACCAAATCACTGTTTTATTACTTTAAAGATTGCATTCTATCATAGATCAAAGCGCTGAGATTACAAATTCATTCATCAGCGTTATTGAGTTCCTGCTATGTGCCAGGCATTGTGCTAAGAGTTGAGGATATGGATGGGCAGGGGGACTGCCTTTTTGAGGTGTATAATATGCCATAAGATGCCATGTGAGTCAATATCTCAAAGACCTGAAAACCTTGCTGGAGGCTCAGAGAGAATTTCCCTGAAAACATACATTTAAAGGAACCTGAAGGGTTAAGTTCAGGTTATCTAGGGGGAATAGGTAAAGGGAGAGTCAGGCAAAGATCATGTTGATCAAGGTGGGGAGTTCAGAATTGTCCACTTAAAACAATATTGGATGCAATATGGGTACTGTATTAGAAGGAGAGGTCAGAGGGGTTAAATGAACAGCTCAGCATTTATTTAGATACGTGTAGTGAGGAAAGAAAGGCATCAAAGAAGACTCCCTGATTTCTAGTTTAAGCAGCGGGGTTGATGGTGCCATTTGCTGAAGTAAGGAACAAGTTTCAAGGGGAAAATAATGGGTTCAATTTTGAGCCTGGGAGGCAGTAGGGAGGACTTCCTTAGGAAGAGACATAAAGTAAGGTTTGGGTGAATAGGAATTGGCCAGATAGAGTGGGGAGTCTTTGAAAAAGTGTTAAAGCAGATATATTTGAGGAAGAAAGACCAGTGTGACTGAAGTGTGTTGTGCACAGTGCAAGAAAGCCTCAGTCCTTCCAGAAACTCCTGTTATTTACTGTGTGTTCATACTTGAGTCTTAAGAGATTCCATTCTGACATCTGCTGGCTATTTTATATACTGCAGTTCCAAATTCCACTACACAAGAACAACCTTTAATAACATATTTCTTGAAATTTGTCATAATAAATTTGAGATGAAACACAAGACCTTTTCCTTACTCCATGTTATGGACATCACCCAGGAGACAGTGAACAGTTGTTACTTACGTGCTACTTGTGTGCGCTCAGTATTACAGATATGCATATGTGGTGCCAGTTGCCTACTTTAGTATAAGTACACAAAACATACAAATCACATATATAAAAGTTGAATGTACTTGTTACTGAAATGTAAAACATTACAAAATCATTTGTGTACTTTGTCTTTTAAACATATGAAATATTTTCAGCGTTATGAAATGTGTTCTTAAATTGTTTCTTTCCTTCAGAAATAAAACATAGCTGGTTTTAGTCCAACAGTCATTATAAGGCTAAAAGATCTACTTTAAGCATGTCTAATAGTTTTCATCTTTTCTCAGTCACATTAGTAATAGTAGAGTTGACCCTCGAACGACACAGATTTGAAGTGCACAGGTCCACTTACATGCAGATTTTTTTCAATAAATACATTGAAAAATTGGGGATTTGCAATAATTTTTTAAAAAGCACACATATGTAGCCTAGCAATATTGAAAAAAATTAAGAAACAGTATGTCATGAATGCATAAAAATATGTAGATCATAGTCTATTACTGCCATAAAATGCACACATCTGTTATAAAAAGTTAAGATTTATCAAAACTTATGTACACAAACAGACCATATATAGCATGATCTGAGGTCAAGAGAAAGATGCATAAAATTTTCTTTTGTAATAGTGTACTACAGTAAATCCATAGCCACCTCTTGTTGCCACTGCAGGGAGCTCAAGTGTTGTAGGTGTCCACTTAAAATCCCATGTGACGCTCATCTCTGCATGAGCAGTTCCTCTCTCCAGTAAATTCCGAATCAAAGTAAAAGTGATCCCTCTCTGTTCTTGCGTATTTTTTGTGTTTAATGCCATACCATAAAACCTTGAATAACTCCATGGGATCCATACAGAGTGCCGCTAGTGATGCTAGTGATGCTGGAAGTGCTCCCAGGAAGCAGAGAAAAGTCATTACATTACAGGAAAAAGTTGAATTCTTGATATGTACTATAGATTGAGGTCTGTAGCAGTAGTTGCTCCGAATTCAGACAAGACTAATCTTGTAAACAGACAACCTAAACTTACAATCTAAATAAATACAGTATAGTACTGTCAATGCTTTTTCTCTTTGTAATTTTAACATTTTCTCTAGCTTACTGTGTTGTAAGAATACAGTATATAATAGTGCTACAAAATATGTATTAATCTATTTTTTATGTTATTGGTAAGGTTTCTGTAAGTTTTGGGGGAGTCAAAGTTACATGCAGATTTGTGACTGTGCAGGTGTCGGGGCCCCTAACTCCCACGTTTGTTCAAGTACAGTGTATTTTCATTTCCACTTAAGTCTATAGAGGCCAAAAATGCGAAAAAGAAAGAAACTATTAGATAAGCAGATGTACAAAGATACTACTGCAATTGAAACTAAATGTTCCACAGGCAGCTGCCTCACCCACCATACAGTCACTTGAAATGTTCACTAATTGGATTACATATCCAAGTATAAATTCGGTGAACAAAATGATTTAGGGACATCAATATGTAACATAGAAATTGTGGGTTGCTGGCAAGTTGAGATCTGTCTACATGGAAAGAACACTAGAATTAGGATTTCAAAGTCCTAGATTATAGTTTCAGCTCTGCTATTTTTTATGTGACTGTGTGAGTCAGATTTTTTAGTTGCAAACACCAAAATCCAATTTTGACAGAAAAAGAAAAGTATTTTATTAAAAGGATAATAGGGAGTTCAGCATCACCAGGAGGCCTAAAGAATCAGGCTTGGGGAGTAGGCAACTGGAACATCACCGTTTGTTCCTTGGTCATACTCCACAGAGCTGGGGCAGTGAGGACACCATTTCTGCTGAACATTAGGTGCCACCACTTACTTTGCCAAAGCCACATGCACAGAACCCTGGATCATGGCAGCCAGTGTTGCTCTAAGAACTTGCCGCACTTGCCATGGTCCCAGAGAAAATTGTTCCAGAGACTTTACTGTGTCTCTAGTTGCTAATTCAAAATCGAGAGTAATTTGTAGCATTATAGGATCACAAGGAGAAGCACAGAAAATATGTGGAATTTCCACTTCTATAGTGAAAGGCACGTTCTGCTTCCCAGCAAACTCATAAACAAGGAATTCCCAAGTGTAGGAAGGGACCTCAAATCCTGGGCAGCCAAAAAGCATGGCATGTCCACTGTGTTGACCATGGACACCACTCTGTGAGCCTACTTTTTCTGGAAAGCAAAGTACTTAAAGCTCCCATGGCTGAGGAGATTGTGTGTGTTCACTTACTCATTTGCCAGTAAACACCAACCAGGTGCCAGGGGTGAGTAAGTTTCCTCTCCAGTCTAATGGTAGGACAGAGGCATGCAGAAATGAGATGAGGGCAGAAAGAAGAGAAGGCTCAACTATAGTTTATGAATGATGTTCTTATATTTAAGTAGTTATATTTTTGGCCAGGCGCGTTGGCTTACGCCTGTAATCCCAGCACTTTGGGAGGCCGAGGCAGGTGTATCACCTGAGGTCAGGAGTTTGATACCAGCCTAACCAATATGGTGAAACCCCATCTCTACTAAAAATGCAAAAGCCTGTAGTCCTAGCTACTCGGGAGGCTGAGACAGAAGAATCGCTTGAACCCAGGAGGCGGAGGTTGCCGTGAGCTGAGATCAAGCCACTGCTCTCCAGCCTGGGCGACAGAGTGAGACTCTGTCTCATTTAAAAAAAAAAAAAAAAAAGGCCGGGCGTGGTGGCTCATGCCTGTAATCCCAGCACATTGGGAGGCCGAGGCGAGTGGATCACGAGGTCAGGAGATTGAGACCATCCTGGCTAACATGGCGGAACCCCGTCTCTACTAAAAAAATTACAGAAAATTAACCAGGCATGGTGGGGAGTGCCTGTAGTCCCAGCTACTCGGGAGGCTGAGGCAGGAGAGTGGTGTGAACTTGGGAGGCAGAGCTTGCAGTGAGCCAAGATCAATGCCACTGCACCTCCAGCCTGGGCGGCAGAGTGAGACTCCGTCTAAAAAAAAAAAAAATCCCTGGCCAGGTGTGGTGACTCACGCCTGTAATCCCAGAGCTTTGGGAGGCTGAGGCAGGCGAATCACCTGAGGTCAGGAGTTCAAGACCAGCCTGGCCAACATGGTGAAACCCCGTCTCTACTAAAAATACAAAAATTAGCTGGGCCTAGTGGCTGGTGCCTGTAATACCAGCTACTTGGGAGGCTAAAGCAGGAGAATCGCTTGAACCTGGGAGGCGGAGGTTGCAGTGAGCCAAGATTGCGCCATTGCACTCCAGTCTGGGGGACAAGAGCAAAACCCCATCTCAAAACAAACAAAAAAAATTCCCATGTGGCATGTGATGCTTGCACCACTAATAAGGAGGTCATATTGCTCTTGTAGGACGCTGCTGCTGTAGCACTTTGAAAGTCAGCTGTTTTATAGAAACACCAAAATGATAATGTTAACTGGCACAAATCCAGAAACTCAAGCTTTTGATTGTTTATTGACCATCATATCTGAACTGCCAGTTTCATGGAGTAGGATACTTTTCAAAGGATTAAATATGGCATAGCTATTCCAGTCAGCAAGGTAAATCATCAGGCTCATTGCAGTGTGAAACTACCCCTGTGGTCTTTCTACTATACCTAGCTACCGCACAACTTTGTGTCTTAAAATAAATTGTTGGCTTTAGGTTTTAGTGTTTGGTTTTCCCATTTATAAAAGAGAACAGTACATGGTAACTTAGACCTCACCTAGAATCATACCACATTCATCATATGGTAATAATAGATGGAATACATTTTTATGGAATATATTCTATAGAACCAGGGACTGAAAAAGGTCAGTAGGACCATGGGGTCAGTTATTTCAGTCCACAATTTGGTGTAATAATTTCTTTTTCATAGTATTCTTGGTAAATTATGTTTCTGTAGCTGATATTCTCTCGTAAATTCCAGAGGTCTATATCCAACTGCTTTTTTTCTTTTTTTTTTTTTAAGAGACAGGGTCTTGCTTTGTTGCCCAGGTTGGTCTCAAACACCTGAGTTCAAGTGATCCTCCTGCCTCAGCCTCCTGAGTAGCTGGGATTACCGGTGAACTGTCTTTTTTTTTTTTTTTTTTTTTTTTTTTTTTTTTTTTTTT
>NW_016815677.1:479125-489181 GCF_001698545.2 Rhinopithecus bieti | reverse complement strand
TTTTTTTTTTTTTTTTTTTTTTTTTTTTTTTTTTTTTTTTTTGAGACAGAGTCTCACTCTGTCACGCAGGCTGGAATACAGTGGTGCACAATCTTGGCTCGCTACAACCACCAACTCCCAGGTTTAAGTGATTCTCCTGCCTCAGCCTCCTGAGTAGCTGGGATTATAGGCACACGCCACCACACCCAGCTAATTTTTGTGTTTTTAGTAGAGACAGGGTTTCACCATGTTGGTCAGGCTGGTTGCAAACTCCTGATCTCATGATTCATCCGCCTCAACCTCCCAAAGTGCTGGGATTACAGGTGTGAGCCACCACGCCCGGCCGTGAGCTGCTTTTTAAATCACTCCACTTGGATTACACACAGGCATCTCAAAATTATTTTTAATTGATAATTATATATATTTATGGGGTGCATGTGATATTTGACTCATGCATACAATGTGTAATGATCAAATCAGGGTATTTAGGATATCCAACTCAAAAATTTATCATTTATTTGTATTGGGAACATTTAAATCTTCTAGCTATTTTGAAATATACAATAAATTATTGTTAACTATAGTCACAGTCACACTACTGTGCTATCGAAGGCTAAAATTTATTTCTTCTTTCCACTTTTGTACCCATTAACCAACCTCTCTCTATCCCCTTCCCCTCCCAGCCTCTGGTAACTGTCATTCTACTTGCCAACTCCATGAGATCAACTTTTTAGCTCCCACGTATGAGTGACAACATGCAATATTTGTCTTTCTATGCATGGCTTATTTCACTTTACATAATGACGTCTAGTTCCATCTGTGTTGCTGCAAATGACAGGCTGAATAGTATTGTTGTGTAGATGTGCCACATTCTTTTTATCCACTCATCTGTTGATGAACACTTAGGTTGCTTCCATATCTTGGCTATTGTGAATAGTGCTACAATAAACACGGGGATCCAGGCATACCTTTGATATACTGATTTACATTCTGGATAAATATCCAGCAGTGGGACTGCTGGATCATATGACAGTTCTAGTTTTAGTTTTTTGAGAAACCTCCATACATTTTTCTATAATGGCTCTATAATTCAGTGTATGAGAGCTCCCTTTTCTCCATGTCCTCACCAGCATTTGTTATTTTTTTTGTCTTTTTGTTAATAGCCATTCTAACTGACAGTGTCAAATTTAACAAGTTCAAATGGGAGTTCTTGATCTGCCCCCACTTCCAAATATGTTCCCCTTACAGTAGTTCCCATTTCAATAAATAGCACCTCCATGGGCCCAGTTAGTAGGTTAAGCTACCAATCTCTGCTTCCACTCTTAACTCCTGTCTTCACATAGTAGCTGACATACTGTTTTAAAAGGTATCAAGTCCTCCACCCCTTCAGTGGCTTCCTGCTACATACAATTTTAAAATCCTTATCATGGCCTACTAAGTGCTGCATGATCTGGCCCCTACCTACCTTTCTGATTTCACTTCTCCCCGTTAAAAAGCTTCAGACAAGCTAGACGTTTTCCATTTCTACAAAGAGCAATCTTTTCTCCTTCAGCCCAATCCACTTGGCCCAAGAGCTTTCACAGGGCTTACCCTGCCCCTCTTCCATTTGGCTCTTTATCTTACTCTGAGAGGTCTTCCTTGACTACCCTTCCTTGGTCCCTAATTTATTTAGTTTTATTTTTGAAACAAGAGGCTTGCCCTGTCACCCAGGCTGGAGTGCAGTGGCATGATCATGGCTCACTGTTAACCTCGAACTCCTGGGCTCAAGCGATCTTTCCTCCAGCCTCGGCCTCCAAAAGTGCTGGGATTACAGGCATGATCCGCCACACCTGGCCCCTATTTATAAATTACAGTTCCTTCCGTACATTTTCTACAATTTTAAACACATATTGGTTTAAATGACACTTGATTACTGTCTACTTTCTCCACTACAGAATTAAGGAGAATAGGAACCATATCTGCTTTGTTCAGCTTTGTGCTGGTAATAGTAACGGCACCAGCAGCAACAAACATACAGCATTTACTTTATGGCAGGCATTATGCTAAGCGCCATACATACAACTAATTTAATATGTACTCCTAGTATATTGTCTGGAGGTAGCCAATGGTCAGGTTGTTCAATGAATGAACCTAGCCCCTACATGCTCACCTACAGGGAGCCTAGCACCCCTGGAAACTGCTCCTTATACTGTTAGATAACTGGTGCTCGCAGGAATCTTATTTACACCGTATTGGCCTTAGCATGTCTCCCTGCAGTTTCCACCCACTGGTTCTATTTCTGCCCCTTCTGGGGCCACGCAATACGAGCCTGAATCGCCCTTCCGCAAGCTCGCCTTTGCAGTACCCGAAGACCCACGCGCCCCCTCCTCGTCTCCATTCCTCCCACCTCCCGGTGCCCCTCCTGCAGATACAGCTTTTCTGCGCGGTGGTCGGGAAGTCCAGCCCCGGCTAGCCAGCTGCTCCCGGCATCCTTCGCCGCCTTGCGCGTCACATGACGGCGGCGGCCCCGCACGATCCCCAGGCAGCTGTCCGCCCCCGGGCGGGGCTGGCCGCACGCCGCAATCCTACCGGCTGCTGCGGCTCCGGGGCGGGTGGCGGTTGGCTTCCAGGGCACCGGCGGCCGCGGCCCGGACTCCGCGGTGGGTGAGCGCCCTGCGAGGTAAGCGGCCGGTGCGAAGAGGCTGCGGGCGAACTTGGGCGGTCGCGGGAGGGGACCCGGGGCGCTTCCCCGGGCGACCGACCCAGGAAACGCCGCTCGGTCCTGGCCGAGACGGAGCGTCTGGTCGGGCTTCGGGCATCAGGGGTCTGGCAGGACCGTGAGGGGTGCCCTCAGGCCGCCCGCGGCTCCGCGCTCTCCCGGCACCCGGAGGCTCAGGCACGCCGACGGAGAGCTGTGCCTTGGTTTCCCCTCCCGTAAAACTACCGGACGCGGAGGATGTATCTCAGAGGTGCCTCCAGCCCTGGGATTTTTCGAGTGTGTAAGTGAAGTCGAAGAAGAAACTGACTCTTGGGATGGGGAAGAACCTTCACCTAGGAACGCAGGGGCAAATATGGGGCTGGGCACCCACTGTGTATTTTATGCAAATCGCAAGCCTCTCGGAGACGGTTTCTTCATCTTTAAACAAAAAGTGATAACCCTTGTCCTGCCTCGCTCTTGGGACTGCAGTGAAGAACAGAGGGGAAAGTCATTTGAGGAGCCGGAACTCTGGAGTCAGCTGTGGGTTCAGATCCCAGTTCTGCCACTTATTGGCTTTGTGACCTTGAGCCAGATTGATTCCTCATCTGTTAAAAGGTGGTAATAAGCTCATAGGTTGCTGGGAGGATTAATTGTAAAGGGTTTAGCACACAGTGTCTGGCACAAAAGCCTCAGTAGATAATGCTGTTAGTATAAGGATTATTAGTAAGCTAGAGATTGCCCCACGTAAGGGTTTTTTTTTTGTTCTTTTTTTAGCAGAATAATCACTTGTTTCTATATTTTTAGTCCTGAAAACTGCCGTTTTGGTTTGTAAGATCTTCCCTTTTTCTCATTCTGGGCCCCCTTTGCCGTCTCTTTTACAATTGGCATATGAACCTGTTGTTCCTACCATATGAGTCAGGCTGGATGGGAACATCAATTTACTTGAGCAGATGGGTATCAGATTCCCTCTGAGGGGAGAGAAAAGTGCCAGGCATGTGTTGCCACCAAAAAAAAACCACAGTACAGTGATTGACTGTCAGAGCTGGAGGATGCCTGGGAAACTATCTAATCCAGCTGTCTCCTTTGCAAATGGAGAGACTGGACCCAGAAGGACGACAGGACTTTGATTTTGCTCAGGACCCAACAGAGTGTTGGCAATGGGTAGTGGAGAAGACGGACCTTTTACCAGGCGCCGTGCTTTCCCTCAGTTCTAATCTCATTCTGCGTTTATTCAGCAGCTATATGGAACCCCTACTGTGTCTTGTACACCTACTAGGATCTGGACATAGAGCTGTGAACAAGACACACATGGTCCCTGTCCTCAAGGGGCTTTTTCTAGAGCTAGCTGTGTTAGTTTGAGGTTATATAATGTTATATATATATATCCATCTCCCTGCCCGTTCTCATAACATTTTAAAATAACAATAAGCTGCAGCTCGCAGTGAGCTTACCTCATAGCAGCTGGCCTCCAGGGATAGGAGCACACAGAGAGACCTGAATTATTTCAGGATCCCTCACACCAGTTCCAGAGCCCTTGTTGGAGCCTGGTGAGATTTGTGAGACTGGAGAAAAAGCTGCTTTGTCAGGGCTTTTAAGAAAGGATTTCCTTCTGCCCTGGAGCACTTGGATTTCTTTGTCTTTCTGGTTTCAGGCCTCTTACTGTTTTTAGATTTCTGAAAAGAGCCGCCTTCACAGTAGTGCCTTCATTTTGGTTGCCGTGGTTATCAGGAGAATTGTATTTTTGTGATCGCACAAGTAGCTGTTAAGCAATAAATGGTCAAGCAGTCACCAGTTCACCATGAGTTTCCGTTCTCTGGTTTGTTTCAGTTGCAGCGCAGTTACACTATTCCTTCCTTCCCTCCCTCCTTTTTTCCTTCAATAAACTTGCATTGGTGGCAGTGCCAAGAGGAATGGGAGTGAGTAGAAATAGATAAAAACATACGTACACTTTGGCCTTAGGGACCTCAGATTCTTTGGCAGGGATAAAACTGAGGGCAGATTAGTGGGGGCTCTGATGATGTAGATAGGGAGTCGGCAAGAGCTCTCAGATGGGAGGGATGGTGTCCTGGGCAACCAAGAAGACATCACTTGCTTTTCACAGGATGATGTGAAATAAATTCCTTCTACCTGCTGCAGTCAGGAAATAGATGGAACAAGCATTTTGTTCTTTCAGTTTGCCTTAATGAATGAACCTATTCTTGAGTTACCTGTCATGGCTTTTGTTTGAAATGTCTGCTAGTGTCTCTCATTACCCTGTTTCTGTTAGTTTAGTGATTATTAGTTTCCCACTCGTCTAAAATGTTTAATATTGTATACATAAAGGAATGTATACAAAGAGACATTTGATTAAGATTTTGTCTATTTCAGTTTAGATGTTTAACATATATGTCTCATTTCACAAGTTGGTTTTAAATTCACTCTTGTATTTCCTTATTTTTTCTAAGTAGACTCCCAAGTCCTCTGTAATGTCCTTATTAGTGAGAATTCCAGTGTCTCCTTCTCCAAGCTCTCTGGGGCTTATACATTCCAAAGGGGTCAGTCTTACTGTCACTCTCCAGAGGAGAGAGAACTGCATTGTCTGAGGAGTCCACACACATTGTCATTCCTGACACTGCTATGTGGCATCACTGTTGAGCTGTCCTACACAGTCCACGAATGTGTGATCACTGCTGTCCAACGCCCTTATTGGACCAAATCTCTGCTAGCATGATTCCATGCTTGGTTTCCAAGGTTAGAGCTTGTTTTATTTATGCTTGCGTGCTCAGCCATTCTCCCCAAAGCACCTCACTCTGGGCTTTTTGTTGAGCTTTTCACCAGGCTGGGTTCCCCTGTTCTCCTGGAGAGTTCTCTTTTAGAGCATTTGGGGCCCTTCCTGCTAGCAGCCTTGGTCATGGTCATCTAGACCACCCAAGAGATGTCTCTGTTTTCAAACTTCTTATCAGAGTAGGCGGGCTCAATCCCTTCTCTTCCTAACCTTAACCCAAATCCCTTTGGCAAATTGGTTCCGCATACTCGCCCGGGTTCTGCCTACCAAGGATTCTCAGGAATTACAGCCTTCAACAAGGTATCTACCCCAGGAATTTGGGTGCCTACTCACCCAACTTTTCCATATGTAAAGAGGGGTCCTCAGGTCACCCTGAGCAACATAGATTTAGGCATTCTGGAAAATTTACTTGGCATGTACCCCGTTAGGGATTTTGCAGGCAGGGTTTTATTTTAAAAATAAAGGATTTTAGTTTTCTCAATTCTTCTAAGAAACAATAATCAGTATATTTATTTCATTTATTTGTTTTAAACTTTTTGAATATGAAATACAGCAAATATGCATTAAAAACCACAAATATATAGTTTAGCAAATAACTATAAAGGAAATACACATGTAATCACCAACATGTCAAGAACCAGAACATTGCCAATACTCAGTACCTGCTTCCAAATCATAATTTCCTCCCCCAGAAGAAATCATCTTGACTTTTGTGATAATCATTTTTTTTTTTTTTGCTTTTCTTTGTAGTTATATCACCTATGTATATATCCCTAAACAATATAGTTTAAGTTTTTTAACATCACACATATAGAATCATACTGTTTGCATTTTGTGTTTTGCTTCTTTTGCTCAATTTGTTTGTGAGATGCATCCATGTGGCAACCTCACTTATTTTCATTGCTAACAGTGTTTCATGGTATGACTGTGTCACAGTAGATGTATTCATCCTGTGGTTAATGGATACTTGAGTTGCTTATAGTTTCTGACTGCCAAGTACATCCTTAGAGATTTTCTGTTGTATTTGAACAAGTTTCTTTAGGTTATATATGTTAGAGTAGAATTGCTTTACTAGATAGTGTCAGACAGTTTACTTTCCCACCAGGAGTATATGAGAGTTCCAGTTGCTTCATATCATGGCAAATAGTTGGTTTTATTGGTTTTAATGTTTTAACTATTTTCATGTCTGTATCATGATATTTCTTGTGGTTTTAACTTGCTCTCATTGCTTAATCTTGAGGTTGAGCACTTTTTTCTTTTCTTTCCTTTTCTTTTTTTGGAAACAGGGTCTTGCTTTGTCACCCAGGCTAGAGTGCAGTGGCATAATCATGGCTTACTGTAACCTCTACCTCCTAGGCTCAAGAGATCTCTCCCACGTCAGCCCCCTGAGCAGCTGGGACAGCTGGATAATTATTTTAATTTTTTTTTGTAGAGACCAGGTCTTGCCATGTTTCCCAGGCTGGTCTCAAACTCCTGGAGTCAAACTGGTCTTCCACATCAGCCTCCCCAAGTGCTGAGATTATAGGTGTGAGCTATGCCCAGCCCTTGAGCAGTTTTTTGTTGGTTAATTGGATTGCCTGTTTTGTAAACTGTCTATTGTCTCCTGCCATTTTTTAATTTTTTTAATTGATTTTTCAATAAGGAAATATATAAAGGAAATATATTTCCCTTATTTTTTTTTCAATAAAGGAAATATATATCCTTTATATATTTTGGTTAGTGGCCCCCTGTCAGTTGTACATTTTAAAAGTATTTTCTTATACTGTATGGCTCTCTTTTCACCCTTGAAATGGTGATATCTTAGATCCCATTCTGTAGAAGCAGGGCATTATTAAAATAGGGATTCTTGTTCAAGTGAGACTGTGGGAGAAGCGCTCAGGAGGAGGAGTATGAGGAAAGCTGGATTGGGGGAGGAGAGGCACAGCCTGGTGAGGGGGCAGTTGCAGTTCTCTGGAGAAAGGGACATCTGTGAGTTGTTCTCAGCTGATACCACATCTGAGTGACAGGTGTGCTAGCCAGTAAAGAGGATCTGGGTGGAACCAGTAGTATTCTCCACAGTCCACTTCTTGCACCATACAGATAGGCTTGCTTCTTATATTAAGTTCACTCTATCCAGGTACAGCTTCTCCAGGATTCTGATTAATCACAAATCCTGGGAAAACTTATAAGAGGAAGTTAAGTGAGACAAATTACAACCCTTGCTGCTGCAGTTGGTCCAGAAATCTAACAAATGCCCATATCATCCTCTTCCACCATCCATTTTAGTTTCCCCTCCTTTGAGCCTTGAATGTATGCTAGAACTTGGTGATAAAGCCACCTGGGCTTGGAGGTGTGAAGTGTGTTTTCTTTGCAATCTTATTTTTGACCACAGATTCAATGTCTTTAATGGTTCCAGGGTGATTTTGTTTTTGTATTTCTTAACTAAGTAATATTTTCCTTGGAGTTTATCCCTTCGTATTTATTTACATAAAGTTGTTTATATTTTCTTTTCTTTTTTTTTTGAGACGGAGTCCCGCCCTGTCGCCAAGCTGGAGTGCAGTGGCGCGATCTCAGCTCACTGCAACCTCCGCCTCCAGGGTTCAAGCAATTCTCCTGCCTCAGCCTCCCGAGTAGCTGGGATTATAGGCATGCACCACCACACCCAGCTAATTTTTTGTATTTTTAGTAGAGACGGGGTTTCACCACATTGGCCTGGATGGTCTCGATCTCTTGACCTCGTGATTTGCCCACCTCGGCCTCCCAAAGTGCTGGGATTACGGGTGTGGGCCACTGCACCCGGCCATTTATAATATTTTCTTATCCTTTGGTGTACAACATCTATAGGGATATCCCCTCTTCCGTTCTGATTTCATTTTAATGCTTTTTTTTTTCCTTCTTCTTTGGTTTTAGTAGAGGTTCTTTTCAGAGAGCCTGCTTTGATCATCAGTGATAGTCTTCATAATAAATTTGTTTTCTGTTTCCTAAGTTCTGCTCTGTTCTTTATTTTTCTCTTCTATTTTCCTTGGATTTATTTTGTTCTTTTTCTGACTTCTTGAAATTGATGTTTAGTTTCATTAATTTTTATCCTTTTGATTCTTTCTATTTAAGGTTATACATTTTTTTCCAAATTCTGTTTCAGCAGGAGTTCACAAGTTTTGATATGTGGTATCTTTATTTATTTCTTTTCTTCTTTTTTTCTGAGACTTTCACTTGTTGCCCAGGCTGGAGTGCAGTGGCACAATCTCGGCTCACTACAACCTCCGCCTCCTGGGTTCAAGTGATTCCTCTGCCTCCTCAGCCTCCCAAGTAGCTGGAATTACAGGCATGCGCCACCACGCCCAGCTAAGGTTTTTGTATTTTAATAGAGACAGGGTTTTACCATGTTGCTCAGGCTGGTCTTGAACTCCTGACCTCAGGTGATCCACCCACCTTGGCCTCCCAAAGTCCTGGGATTACAGGCATGAGCCTTCTTAGTTGTTTATTTCTAAAAATATTCTAATTTCCATTGTAATTCTTTCTTTAACCAATAAGTATGATATTCGAGAAATGTGTTTTGTAATTTCCAAACATACAAACATTTTCTAATTATCCTTTATTAATCAACTGTGGTCAGTGAGCTTGTTCTGTTTTTGTTTGTTTTTGAGACAGCCTCACTGTCTCCGACATGGGAGTACAGTGATGTGATCATAGCTAACTGCAGCCTTGAACTCCTGGCTCAAGCAGTCCTCCTGCCTCAGCCTCCCCAAGTAGCTGGGAGGACTACAGGTGTGAGCCACTGTGCTCGATGCTGTATAATTTTAATCCTTTGAAATGTCTTGATACTTCTGTTAGGGCTGTGTTTATGGTCAGTTTTTATAAATGTTCCGTGTGTATTTGAAGGTAATGTGTATTCTACAGTTACCGGATTCAATGTCCAATGAACTGCCATTAGATCAAGTTTATTAATGGTGTTCAAATCTTCTTTATCCTTACTGAGTGATTTTTTTTTTCCTATGTATTATAGAGAGATGTGTTCAAATGTCCAACTATAATTATGAATTTGTCTACTTCATCTTTTAATTTTTTTTTTTTTTTTTTTTTTTTTTTTTTTGCTTTATATCTGTAAGGCCATATTATCAGGTACATACAAACATAAAGTTGTTTTATCTTCTTGGTGAATTAATTTACTTTTTATCATTATGAAGCTGCCTTTTTTGTTTCTAATACTTTTTTTTTTGCCTTATACTTTATCTGATAGTATAGCTATGCCATCTTTTTAAAAATCTGCACAAGGTATATTTTTTCCATTAGTTTAGTCTTTTCTGTAACTGTGTTTTAGGTAAGTCTCTTATGAATAGCATATAATTGGGTTTTGGTTTTTTAAACCCTGGGAAAACTTAAAAGGAAGTTTTTGGGTTTTGGTTTTTTAAACCTTGGGAAAACTTATAAAGGAAAACCCTGACTTTGTCTTTTAGTTAGAACATTTAGTCCATTTTCATTAATAGCACCATTGATGTATTTTTGTTTAGGTCTGCCTTATTTTATGCTTTCAATCTGTTTGTCCTGACAGTTCTCCATTTCATTATAGCTGTCTTCCCTTATTTGGGGCTATTTTTCATCATTCACCTTTTTTTTTCTACTGATGTGGATGTGATACACGTTTTCTTAATGGTTATGC
>NW_016815677.1:449355-478853 GCF_001698545.2 Rhinopithecus bieti | reverse complement strand
GGGGTGGCGGGCAGGGGTGTGCCAGTGGCTCACACCTGTAATCCCAGCACTTTAGGAGGCTCAGGTGGGCAGATCGCCTGAGGTTGGGAGTTCGAGACCAGCCTGGCCAGCATGGTGAAACCCCATCTCTACTAAAATACAAAATTAGCGGGGCGTGGTAGCAGGCTGCTGTAATTCCAGCTACCCGAGAAGTTGAGGCAGGAGAATCACGTGAATCCAGGAGGCAGAAGTTGCAGTGAGCAGAGATCGCACCATTGTACTCCAGCCTGGGCAACAGAGCAAGACTCCATCTCAATAATAATAATAACAATAATAATTTACTTGAGAAAACTGTGTATTTGTCAGGATTTGTTTGCTTGTAGGTGATCAGCTTAAACTATCTGAACTTGAAAAAGAACATCAGTTGGCTTTAAAAAGAAAATGTTTCTGTGTCCCTGGACCTTTCATCTCTCACAGTCTCTCACCTTGATTGTCTGAGTCTGGCTTCATTCCTCACATGGACTCTTTCGAGTTGCCCCATTCCTTGCAAGGGGATGGGGGATTCTTACTGTCTTCTTTGGGTCAAGTATCCATCCTGTGAGGCAGAGGACTGCACCACTCTCAGTGGCAGCCCCAGCAGGACTAAATAGAGTGGAAGCAGGGTTTCCCTGATGATGCAGAAGAGGGAAGGTGCTGGGCAGACATAGCTAAGGCCAGGTACAGTGGCTTGTGCCTGGAATTGCAGCACTTTGGGAGGCTGAGGCAGGTGGATCACCTGAGGTCAGGAGTTCAAGACCAGCCTGGCCAACACGGTGAAACCCTGTCTCTACTAAAAAATACAAAAATTAGCCAGGTGTGGTGCCTCCTAGTTCCTTTCTTGGAGTACTGGGGTTCCTAACTTGTGAAGTGATGATATAGGAACTTCTAGCCTCACCATCACATATATATAAATTCATAGATCATGAAATAAGAATGAACTTGATCCTGCAGTTGTTATGCACTAAAATATTACTACACAATAAATGTTTACTGATAGGAATTGAGGATAAACATACTACATTTTGGTTGTTATAACTGCTCATTAAGATGACGTGTAAGGCTGGGCATCATGGTTCATGCCTATCATCCTAGCACTTTGGGAGGCTGAGGCAGGAGGATCACTTGAGTCCAGGAGTTTGAGACCAGCCTGGGCAACATAGTGAGTGACACCTCATCGCTACAAAAAAAAAAAAAAAAAAAAAAATTAGCTGGGTATGGTAGCGTCTGCCCATAGTCCCAGCTACTCAGGAGGCTGAGGCTGGAGAATCACTTGAGCCGGGGAGATTGAGGCTGTAGTGAGCCAAGATCACATCACTGCACTCCAATCTGGATGACAGAGCAAGACCTTGTCTCAAAAACAAAACAAAACAAAAAAGACATATAAAAAACACCTGGCATTTAGTAAGCCCTCAAAACACCCTTGCCTGCCCCTTCAAGGACATGCAATAAATTTATGTGAGAATCAGTACTAAAACCCAGATCTGGGGACCCCCCCTACAACTCCCCTTCTGTCTCCTAGGTAAACCAAAATGAACAGGCAGTGCATTGAAAGGAGAGAAGGTCCTTATGGCTCCAAGCCCACTCAGAAAGCACCATCAGAACACAGCTTTCTGGTTTATGTCATCAAATTTCAAAGCTGAAAATAAGAAACAGATGGTTATTTCTCAAGCTAAAGAGAGCTATGGTTTGAAGAAATGATGACAAGCCCAGCTGAAGTTTTTCTCATCTTTAAACTTAGGTTTTGTCTCATTTTCAATGGTGCGTGTAGGTGTGTGTACAGGGCTCTTTGGGGTTATCATATTTTACTATTACTTTAAAACAGTTTACTCCACAAAACTAAGGACATTTACTTTGATTTGAAGAAAGATTTTAAATCATTAATCCATTATAGTTGCTCAGTTAATGCAGTTTGTAGTTATTTACACTGGTGCTTGTGTGCTTTATAATGTTGGAAGAGAAATTTTTTAGTTTCCTGTCAATACTAAATAGAGCTCTGAGCAGCCCTTGATTTTTTTTTTTTTCCACTTTTTTTTTTGAGACAGAGTCTCGCTTTGTCGTCCAAGCTGGAGTACAGCGGCGTGATCTCAGCTCACCGCAACCTCCACCTCCCAGGTTCAAGCAATTCTCCTGCCTCAGCCTCACAAGTAGCTGGGATTACAGGTGCCCACCACTATGCCCGGCTAATCTTACTTTTTTATTAGAAACTAAATTCCAACACTTTGATACTAATATGGCCCTCCGTGGGTAGAAAGTGTGTTTCCCAGCCGGGCGCGGTGGCTCAAGCCTATAATCCCAGCACTTTGGGAAGCCGAGACGGGCGGATCACGAGGTCAGGAGATCGAGACCATCCTGGCTAACACGGTGAAACCCCGTCTCTACTAAAAAATACAAAAAACTAGCCGGGCGAGGTGGTGGGCGCCTGTAGTCCCAGCTACTCGGAGGCTGAGGCAGGAGAATGGCATAAACCCGGGAGGCGGAGCTTGCAGTGAGCTGAGAACCGGCCACTACACTCCAGCCCGGGCGACAGAGCGAGACTCCGTCTCAAAAAAAAAAAAAGTGTGTTTCCCTTGTTAAACAAACGTGGGACATGAAACAAGAGTTAAGTCACCTGCCCTCAAGATTAGTCTGCAAGGGAGAGGCAGAGCCCAAACTAGAGTGTGAATGAAGCCTGTTGGGTCCCTTTCGTCTGAGTCATTTCAGCACGCATAGGGCCTTTTGTGCTGGGACTCAAGGCAGCTCCCTGTGGTCCTCCAAATTAACTAGAAACTGTTTACCTTTGGCTAAGGGTGTTCCATGTGAATTGATACAACTGGCCTTTCTCACTGATCCCTTCAGATTCCTGGAACTGCAGCCAGACTGAACCTCCCAACATGTCCTAAGCCCAGCTGAAGGTTTTCTACCTTGGGGGCTTTTGCTGATGCTGTTTCCTCTGCTACAGACCCCCTTCTTCCTCCTCTGAATGTCCCAGTCCTATGCAAATTTCAGAGTCCAGTTCAGATACCAGCTCCTCCATGAAGCTTGGCTTAGTGGTTAAAAACAGAGTCTTTAGGGTCAGACTGGGCTTCAGCGGCTCTGTACCTCTCTAACGAGTGATTGGGGCAAGTCATTTGTCACGTAAGTTCTCTTGGGCTTAGTTTCTTAACTGAAAAATGAAGACAATATTAATTTCAGTCATTGCTTCTCAAATTTAGGGTGCACATAGGTTCCCTGGTGATGTTGTTAAAATGCCAAATCTGATCCAGGAAGTACAGGGTGGTGCCCAATGCCTGTCACTTCTAACAAGCTCCTAGGTCCTGGGAGCACATTTTGAGTTGTAAGGCTTGAAGAGTTCTTCAGGGAATAAGATGAAATAATGCATGAAAAGCACTCAACATTGTGCCCCTCAAATAGCAGTACTTAGTAAAAGGTACCTGCTGCTGTTTTTGTTGTCTTCCATTATTATTGGTTGATTTCCCTAGCTGGAGGTCACATTTTCATTCTTTACACAAGGACTTTCCCTTTTTTATGGCACTGTATTAGTCTGTGCTCACGCTGCTGTGAAGAAATATCTGAGACTAATTTATAAAGAAAAAAGGTTTAATTGACTCACAGTTCAACATGGCTGGGGAGGCCTTAGGAAACTTACAATCATGGTGGAAGGCACCTCTTCACCGGGTGGCAGGAGAGAGAATGAGTGCAAGCAGGGGAAATTCCAGAGACTTATAAAAGCATCAGATCTCATGGGACTCACTATCACGGGAACAGCATGGGGGAAACCACCCCCCAGGATCCAGTTACTTCTACCTGGTCCCTCCCCTGACACATGGGGATTGTGGGAATTATAATTCAAGATGATGATCTGGGCAGGGACACAACCATATTCTGCCCCTGGCCCCTCCCAAATTTCATGTCTTCATTTTTCAAAACACAATCATGCCTTTCCAACAGTCCCCCCAAAGTCTTAACTCATTCCAGCATTAACCCGAAAGTCCAGGTCCAAAGTCTCGTCCGAGACAAGGCAAGTCCCTTCTGCCTATGAGCCTGTAAAATCAAAAGCAAGCTAGTTACTTCCTAAATACAGTGGAGGTACAGGCATTGGGTAAATACACCCATTCCAAATGGGAGAAATTGGCCAAAGGGGCTACAGGCCCTATGCAAGTCCAAAATCCAATAGGTTAGTTATTAAACCTCAGCATTCCAAAATGATCTCCTTTGACAGCATGTCTCCCATCCAGTTTATGCTGATGCAAGAGGTGGGCTCCCAGCCTTGGGCAGCTCCACCCCTGTGGCTTTGCAGGGTACAGCCCACCTCCTGGCTGCTTTCACAGGCTGGTGTTGAGTGTCTGCAGCTTTTGCAGGCACATGATGCAAGCTCTCGGTGGATCTGCCATTGTGGGGTCTGGAGGATGGTGGCCTTCTTCTCACGGCATCACTGGGCAGTGCCCCAGTGGAGACTCTGTGTGGGGGCCCCGACCCCACATTTCCCTTCTATATTGCCCAAGCAGAGGTTCTCCATGAGGGCTCTGCCCCTGGAGCAAACTTCTTCCTGGACATCCAGGTGTTTCTATATATGCTCTAAAATCTAAGTGGAAGTTTCTATACCTCAGTTCTTGACTTCTGTGCACCCACAGGCTCAACACCACGTGGAAGCCACCAAGGAGTAGGGCTTGCACTCTCTGAAGCAATAGCCCGAGCTATACCTTGGCCCCTTTTAGCCACGGCTGCAGCTGAAGCAACTGGGATGCAAGGCACCATGTCCCAAGGCTGCACAGAGCAGGGGGTCTCTATGCCTGGCCCAGGCCCATGAAACCATTTTTCCCTCCTAGGCCACAGGCCTGTGATGGGAGGGGCTGCCTTGAAGGTCTCTGACATACCCTGCAGACATTTTTTATCTTGGTGATTAACATTCCTCGTTACTTGTGCAAATTTCTGTATTGGGCTTGAATTTCTGCCCAGAAAATGGGGTTTTCTTTTCTGTCACATCCAATAGGTCAGTCATTAAACCTTAAAGTTCCAAAATGATCTCCTGCAAATTTTCCAAACTTTTATGCTCTGCTTTGTCTTGAATGCTTTGCCATTTAGAAGTTTCTTCTGCCAGATACCCTAAATCATCTCTCTCAAGTTCAAAGTTCCACAGGTCTCTAGGGGAGGGACAAAATGCTGCAAGTCTCTGCATAGCAAGAGTTACCTTTACTCCAGTTCCCAAAAAGTTCCTTATCTCCATCTGAGACCACCTCAGCCTGAACTTCATTGTCCACATCACTATCAGCATTTTGATCAAAGCCATTCAACAAGTCCCTTAAGAAGCTCCAAACTTTCCACATCTTCTTGTCTTCTGAGCCCTGTAAGTCTCTAGAAGTTCCAGAATTTCCCACATTTTCCTATCTTCTTCTGAGCCCTCCAAACCATTCCAGCCTCTGCCTGTTACCCAGCTCCAAAGTCGCTTCCACATTTTCAGGTATCTTTACAGCAGCACCCCACTCTCTGTGGTACCAATTTACTGTATTAGTCTGTTTTCATGCTGCTATGAAGAAATACCCACAACTAGGTAATTTATAAAGAAAAGAGGTTTAATTGACTCACAGTTCCACATGGCTGGGGAGGCCTCAGAAAACTTACAATCATGGCAGAAGACATGGCAGGATTGTGAATGAGTGCAAGCAGGGGAAATGCCAGATGCTTATAAAACCATCAGATCTCGTGAGACTCACTCACTATCACGAGAACAGCCTGGGGGAACCACCTTCATGATCTGATTACCTGTACTTGGTCACACCCCTGGCACATGGGGATTTTGGGTAGTATCATTCTAGATGAGATTTTGGGTGGAGACACAGCCAAACCATATCAGGCACTAAGCATTTTTCCCCTTGAATTGTGGGGTTTCTTTGGTTTTCTTTTTGTCTTTCGGGTGTTTTTTGGTAGACATATCTTTGTTCTGCCAGACTTGAGAGCAGGGTCTTTATCTGATTCCCACTGACTCACAAGGCGCTAGCCACTTGGTCTTATACACAGCAAGTGTTGAATACATACGTGGGTTCTTATTCTTTTTTTATTCCACAGGGATCTGTGTGCCAGCAGGGAATCTATAGCTAATGATTTGAGTAGTCTCAGCTCTGCTAATATACCAGATAATGATGAGGGTGATTATTCATTCAGTAAATGATTGTAGAGCACCTGCTATGGGCCAGGCATAGTTCTGGGCATAGTACGAGGCAGTGATACAAAGTTTCTGCCCTTCAGGAGCTTACATTTTACTCAGGGGAGACAGACAATAAATGAAGAAAAACATTTAATTCCACAGTGAATTTCCTCCTAGAGGTGCCCAGGCTCTGTCACCTGGCGCCCTGGGTCTGCAAGTGTGTTTCCTTTTTCCCATGGTTGATCCCTGTGGAATAACTCAGCACTTCCTGTGTCCCCTCTGCCCCCTCACAGATCCACTCACTAAAAGCATTCGTGAGCAATGGAGACATTATTAGAGAGTTTGTGGGGAGCCAAAACAAGGGCTTCACTTTATACTCAACTGTTAATACCAAAGAGTTCCCCTGTTGCCACTTCCTCCCACCACACAGTTCCCAAGTGCAGCTCCCTGAGGGATGTTTTTATTCCTGACCCCAGCCTGCCTGCCCATCTTGGTGCCTGGTGAATGGCACATGGAGCCCACCCTTCCCGGAAGCAGTGGGAGTCCAGATAGCAAATGAACAAAGCAGCAGCCTTCCTTCCAGTGCCCCACAGGTGCAGAGCTCTGGACAGTGCTGTGAGGGAGGTTGTTCCCGCTTTCCTCTTTACAGATGTGTTTCCATTTCATCCCTTTAGATGTTAGACTGGCTGAGGGCTTGTTCATCAGACCACTTCTCTCTCTCAACTCCTTCACTAGCGATCTCAGCCCATGCCATGGCTTTAAATGTCATTCAGGTCTCTATTCAAACGTCACTTCCTCAGAGACTTTCCTTGACAACCCTGTCTGAAATAGCACATGCGTGCATATATACCCCTTAACCTGCTTTATTTCTCTTCATAGCATTTATGTTAATATCTTTTTCATTTATTGTCTGTCTCTGAAGGTAGGGACTTTCTCTCATTTACTGTTTTTCAGTACTTGAAACAATGCCTGGCACATAGTGGGCAATCAACGAATGTTTGTTGAATAAATGATTTTTTTTCTCTGGAAATTCTCAAAATCTTCATGAGGTGTATCAGGCCAGCCATTGTCAGCCTCAATTTAGAGGCAAGGAAATAGGTTCAGAAAGGTTCAAGGACTTGCTGAAGTCACAGGGCGAGGCAGCAGTAGAGCCTGCTTGTTGACAGCTGAGTCTCATGGGACGTGCCTCCTGAGAGGGTGGCCTCTGCCTCTCCCACTGAGGCTGGGGATACCAGGTGGCCCAGAGGCATGTGGATACCTCCAGTGGGAGGTTAGGAGAGTGCTACACAGAAACTCTGAGTTCTAACACTCTTGGGACCATAAAAAATGGAACCAGGCTGGGCATGGTAACTCACGCCTGTAATCACAGTATTTTGAGAGGCTAAGGTGGGAGGATCACTTGTGGCCAGGAGTTCGAGGCTGCAGTGAGCTATGCTCATGCCACTGTACTCCAGCCTGGGCAACACAGAGAGGCCTCATTTCTTTAAAAAAAAAAAAAAAAAAAGGCCGGGCGCGGGGGCTCAAGCCTGTAATCCCAGCACTTTGGGAGGCCGAGACGGGCGGATCACGAGGTCAGGAGATCGAGACCATCCTGGCTAACACGGTGAAACCCCGTCTCTACTAAAAAATAGAAAAAACTAGCCAGGCGAGGTGGCGGGCGCCTGTAGTCCCAGCTACTGGGGAGGCTGAGGCAGGAGAATGGCGTAAACCCGGGAGGCGGAGCTTGCAGTGAGCTGAGATCTGGCCACTGCACCCCAGCCTGGGCGACAGAGCAAGACTCTGTCTCAAAAAAAAAAAAAAAAAAAAAATTTTTTAATATAAAAAAACAAAACCCATTGGGCCTTAATCCACCATGTTCCCTCCATCCCAGACAGGCTCCCATCATTGTTTTCCAGTTCTTCACAGGCATCATGCTCCAGGTGCACAGGCTCTGGGGACATTTGTTATTTTAATACCACATGTAGAGGCCCCAGTGGTAAAAAGGAAGGGCAAAACTTGAATGCATTGGAAAAACAAAAGAGTGTCACCTTGTTCTAAGAAATCCCTGTTGCTTCATGGATATCCATGGATTAGTGTAAAGATATAGTAAATAAAGCCAAATGGAATGACAGGGAATGTGCTTGTGTGCTCGGAGTCCAGAGGGAGCAATTGTTGGCTTCATTGTAGATTCAGAGCCCTGGAGTTAGGTACACAGGCAAGTTTGGGGGAAAGCAAGTGCTGAAGGGTAGACAGTAACCTGCTAGGAAATCCCCCTTCCCCTGAGAGGCCAGTGACTAAACCATTTACTTCCTACTATAGGTGGGCTTCTTGGAACCCCAAGAAAACCGAAGCTCCAGTAGTTTCTACCTCAGGTGGCTTGGCCCAAAATCCCCCAGACACCCTCACGTCATCCTAAGGGAAAAAAAATTGTGATTAATATTTGCAAAATTTTGAGTTCCTACCCTCACTGTTCCACCTAAATACCTCTCCTGGATGGATCTCCTTAAAGTATAGCTCTGGTCAGGCCACTTCCCTTCTGAGGAATCTATAATAGACAAGTACAAGCTTCTTAGTCTGGCATTCAAGGCCTTTCCCATCATGCAACTCGTGTAAGAGGGTAGAGCACCAGTGGCTCCAAGGGCTCAGAACTGACACCACCCAGGAAAGAGTAGTGCAGTCAATCTCAAGGTGCCCAAGGGCTTTACAATAATGCCCTTTAGAGTTTCACATGCTCTTTCAGCCAGAAATGGCTGGGCTTTGCTATGGTAACAAACAATCTGCAAGTTCTTAGTACCTTAACCCAAACAAAGGTATATTTTTCATGCATGGTGTATGTCCATCTTGGCTTGGTCGGCATATCTGCTTACTCTAAACATGTAAGGATCCAGGTTCCTAGAATAATCGTCATCTCAAATGTTGCCAGTTGCTGTGCCACAGAGAAAAGCAAGCTCTGGATGATCTTGCATAGGCAATGAAGTGCTCTAGTTGAGAAGTAATGCACATCTCTTCTACTCAAAACCCATTGGCTAGTACTAGCCTTGTGGCCCCATCTGACCTCAGGAGGGATCAGATGTACAATCTTGTCATGTGCCCAGAAGGAAGGAAAACTGGAAGTAGTTGATGAAGAGCATTGATTCCCAATACAATGTGCGTTCGATTTTTTAATCATCACAGAAAGCCTTTGGGGTGCTTTCAAGGTCCCCAATTTACATATGAGGAACCTGAGGCCAGAGAGGTTAAGTGACTCATTCAAGGTCACCTGCAACTCGACCCCAAGTCTTCTGGCTTTGAAATGTTTGGTCTTTGCATGATACAGAGAGAGCCGCTTCACTGAAAGGGTTGAAGCTGAGGAAGAAGAATGCTGCATCAAAGTGTGGGTGGGGCCTTTTATCACAATCACCAGGGAGCTTGTTAAAATGCACATAATTGGTTCCACTCCAGAGATTCTGATTCTGGAAGTCTGAAATGGAGCTAGGAATAGGCCCCAGGTGATTCTTAGAAAATATTTCAAGAGCCACAATTAAAGAATCTCTGCTATGGGAGGTTCTACTAAGTCTGGCTTAAAGAGTTCCTTTTTTCGGCCAGGGGTGGTGGCTCATGCCTGTAATCCCAGCACTCTGGGAGGCCGAGGCAGGCGGATCACCTGAGGTCAGGAGTTGAAAAGCAGCCTGGCCATGGTGAAACCCCATCTCTACTAAAAATACAAAAAAATTAGCCGGGTGTGGTGATGCGCACCTGTAATCCCAGCTACTCAGGAGGCTGAGGCAGGAGAATCGCTTGAACCCAGGAGGCGGGGGTTGCAGTGAGCCGAGATCATGCCATCGCACTCAAGCCTGGGCAACAAGAGCGAAACTCCATCTCAAAAAAAAAGAATTCTTTTTTCTTGATCTCTATAAGCTGCAATAGTGCTTAATTCTTTCTCTCTCACATTGTTATCAGCTGTGACAACAAATGTTGCTATCACCTAATGGGCAATACATTAATTATTCACCTAAAATTTGAGGTGGGGGCACGATGGGGGCTCATTTCTGCTTATTTATTTGCTTAAAAACACTGTTATTAAGCATGTACTTTGTGCTGCATATTGGATGGTATGTCGGGTTCTTGCTATATTCTCTATAACTGAATTATGGTAGCCTAGGGTATTCCTTATTGATGAGCTACTATGGGAAACGTGGCAAACCCATCTGGGACAGAAATTGTCAGTGCTGGGTACTATGGAATGTCACATGGGGCACACGATGCATTGACTGGGTTGAACACTTATATAGTAAAGTAAACTAGGCTCGAATTGACAGGGAAGCAGAGATGCATTTATGAGGGTTGGTGGTTGCGATTTGGGTCTCTCTTATAATCCCTCCTGAGACTTAGAATACTGACCGTTAGCAATAAATTCCAGGAGAACCCTAATGGAAAGTCCTGCAAAAAGACTATATGGAAGCCTCTCACCTGGAAGGCTGTAGAGGTTAGGTTCCTTTAGTGTTAGCTGATTTCACTCTTGAACACCTGTCAGAGTTGCTGCTTGTAGAAGGAAAGAACATCATGGATAAAGCATCTTAGAAAGCGCACAGTATGGTGCTCCCTGAAAGAAGAGTATATGGTTATACTCAGAGTTGCTGAGAAATCAAAAGCAGACTGTGGGGATGATGAGAACACAGAGCCTAACAAGTAGGTCAAAGCTCTTGGCAATGATTAAAGATGCTCTTTTCAGATGCAGCAGTTGGTCCTGGTTAAGATGAGATTGCCCGCTGGGAGGAAATGTTTGGGTAGTTGATGGTTAGCATACTTTCATATGGAAGGTTATGAAAATGGGGATAATGATGTCCTTTTGGTGGTTTTAAATTGAAGTGGCTAAATAATAAGGAAAGAAGAAATGAAACCAGGACAGCTAGAAAAGTATTATAGATGAGCCCGTCTTTATAGGGAGATAGATAAGAAATGTAGAAAGATAAATGTAAATGGTGTGGGGACATAGTATGTAAGCTGTTATGTGGGAGGGAGATTATCTGAGCTAGCTAGAAATGGACTTTGTGAACGGTCAAGGCCAGCTAGATGAAATGTAATATGTGAAGTAATTGAATCAGAGAACCATGCATAGGTCACCAAAACTTTATGGAAAGACAGCAAAATAACATTTTAAAATTACTTCTTAAGTGAGGCAAGCCAAGAACGTGGTTGGAGGAGAGGGCCTAACTGAGGCTGAGCTGCATCTACCCCACTCAGGGGTCCTCGCAGAGCTCCTTCCTTATGAGAATGACTTTGTGAGGAGAAAAGCAACATTCAAATTAAGAAAAGAATAATTAGAGGCAGAGCCATCCAAGGCCTCCGAAGGGGTAAAGAGGTCTGGGGTAAGGTTCAGAAGGGATGTAGAGTGCAAGGATATGAAGTTGTGAGGGAAAGAGTGAGTTATGTGAGAGTTCAATATAAAAGGGTTCATTTGAGCTGCCAGAGGTACTGCTCTCTTGTGATGATGGTCAGATCAGTTGTAGGTAATCATAAATCATCACTTATTGGCATCATTGCCTGAAAGAACCCATAGCCTGGGAAAAAATCAGCATCCTACTCACATAGTGCATAGACACGCAGACCCAGTATTGGAATAATCTAGGCACCCCGTAGCTAAGAATGCTCTCCTTATCTTTTCTGTTGCCCTGAGTAATTGTAATAGAGAAAGGAGTCAACACCAGGTATTGAGTCTTCAGAAAGAAAAGTACCCAGTCCCTATCGTAAACAATCCAGTGGAGGATGCAGAAGGCTAGAAACAATGACCAAGCCAGTAGAAAAAGCATCTCTAATATCCCCATTGTGGTTTTGACATATTCCATTAAAGAATACAGAACAGGCCGGGTGCGGTGGCTCACGCCTGTAATCCCAGCACTTTGGGAGGCTGAGACGGACAGATCACCTGAGGTCAGGAGCTCAAGACCAGCCTGGCCAACATGGTGAAACCCCCATCTCTACTAAAAATACAAAAATTAGCCAGGCGTGGTGGTACATGCCTGTAAAAAAAAAAGAACAAAAATATCTTCAACCGACTTATTTTTTGACAAAAGTACAAAAGTTATTCAACGGAGAAAGGATAACCTTTTTAACAAATGATCCTGGGACAGTTGGATAGCCATAGGCTAAAAAGAAAAACTTCAACATAAACTTTACACTTCAATAAGAAATTAACTCAAGATAGACCACAGGCTTAAGTATAAAGTGTAAACTATAGAACTTTTAGAAAAAAAGACAGAAAAAATCTTTTTTTTTTTTTTTTTTTTGAGATGGAGTCTTGCTCTGTCGCCCAGGCTGGAGTGCAGTGGCACAATCTCGGCTCACTGAAAGCTCTGCCTCCAGGGTTCATGCCATTCTCCTGCCTCAGCCTCCTGAGTAGCTGGGACTATAGGTGCCTACCACCACACCTGGCTAATTTTTTGTATTTTTAATAGAGACGGGGTTTCATCGTGTTAGCCAGGAGGGTCTCAATTTCCTGACTTCGTGATCCGCCCACCTCGGCCTCCCAAAGTGCTGGGATTACAGGTGTGAGCCACTGCGCCTGGCCAGGAAAAAAATCTTTAAGATCCAGAGCTAGGTAACAAGTTCTTAGACTTGACACCAAAAGCATAATTCATAAAAGGAAAAAAGGTCAAAAATGTGGTGATACTGTGGTGCTGGCGTAAGGATTGACAAATAGATCAATGAAACAATAAATAGTCCAGAAATAATCCCACACTACCATTGTTTGATTTTTTTTGAAAAAGGCACCAAAGCAACCCAATAAGGAAAGGAGACTGTTTTCAACAAATGGTGCTAGAATAACTTGATATCCACATAGAAAAAGAAGGAACCTCAACCACTACCTCATACCATGACAAAAATTAATTCATGATGGATCATAGAACAGTATGTAAAAGTCAAAACCACAAAACTTTTAGACAAGAGAATATATCCATGACTTAGGAATTAACAAAGCTTTCTCAGAGAGAAGAAAATAATCATAAAAGGAAAGAAATGGTAAGTTAGACTTCATTAAAATTAAAAACTTCTCACCAAAAGATTCCATTAAGACAATGAAAAGGCAAACCACAGATTGGAAGAAAATATTCAAAGAACATGTATCTGGCAAAGGACATATAAAGAAGTCCTATAATATAAAAAAAAAAAAAAATTAAAAATAGACAAAAGGACCGGGCGCAGTGGCTCACACCTGTAATCCCAGCACTTTGGGAGACCAAAGTGGGAGGATCACCTGGGGTCAGGAGTTTCAGACCAGCCTGGCCAACATGATGAAACCCCATCTCTACTAAAAATGCAAAAATTAGCCAGGCATGGTGGTGGGCGCTTGTAATCCCAATTACTCAGGAGGCTGAGGCAGGAGAATCACTTGAACCTGAGAGGCAGAGGTTGGAGGTTGCGGTGAGCCCAGGTCGTGCCACTGTACTGTAGCCGGGGTGATAAGAGCGAAACTCCATCTGGAAAAAAAAAAACAGACAAAACATTTGAACAAGTACTTCAAAAAGGAGATATATGAATGGCCAGTAATCACATGCAAAATATCTCAACATCATGTATTATGAAGAAAATGCAAATTAAAATCAAAATGATACACCATTACATACCCACCAGAATGATAAAATTTTAAAAACCAGCAGCAGCTGGGCATGTTGGTTTACTCCTATAATCCCAGCACTTTGGGATGCCGAGGCAGCAGGATCACTTGAACCTGGGAATTCAAGGTTGCAGTGAACTATGATCACACCAAGCACTCCAGCCTGGGTGACAAAGTGAGACCCCGCAAAAAACAAACAAAAAACACCACAACAAATGTGGAGCAACTGTGCTTCTTATTCTTTCTTGGTAGGAGTTAAAATAGTATAGTCTCTCTGGGAAAAGAACCTAGGAATTCCACTCCTAAGTACTGACTCAAGAAAAATTAAAACATGTCCACAAAAACACTTACATAAGAATATTCACAGCAGCATTATCCATAATAACCCCAAACTGAAAGTAATTCAGGTTTCCATCAAGGAGAATTTTTAAAAAACTGTTATATATTAACACTTAATACAATGAAATACTACTGAGCAGTTAAAAAGTAAACTACATGCAATGAAATGAGTGAATCTCAAAATACTATGCTGAACAAAAGAAGCCTTACACAGAAGAATACATACTGCATGATCCCATTTATATGCAATTCTAGAACAGACAAAACTAATCTGTAGTAGAAAATCATGATAATAGGAATTTGAGGAGATAAGAGAAAAAAAACAGCGGTTGCCTCTTGGAGTTGGGGGTGGAACTTGACAGACGAGTCATGAGAGAACTCTCTAGGGTATTCAATTTCTTGATAGGGGGTTGTATTGCACATATGACTGCATTTGTCAGTTCTGCAAATACACACTACGGTACATCCATAGCACGGAATAGTCCTCAGCATCATAAACAAACTTTTGATGCACACCACAAGTAGGATGAGCCTCCACTGAATTACATTGAATGAAAAAAAGCCAGTCTCAATAGGTGACACACTGTGTAATTCTACTTATATAACATTTTTGAAATGATACAGTTTTAGAACTGGAGGACAGATTAATGGTTGCCATTAATTAATTCTGTTGGGACAGAAGAGAGGAGGCAGGATGGAGATGTGTATAGTTACAAAAGGGCAACACAAGGGAGCCATATGGTGTTGGAACCATTCACCGTCTTTACTGGTAGTAGATACACAAAGTTACACAGGTGATAAACTTGTATAGAACTTAATACACATGCACAAGTGAGTACAAGTAAAACTGGAGAAATCTAAATTAGATGTTGGACTATACAATGTCACTATGCTAGTGTGATATTATACTATAGATTTGCAAAAGGTTACCATTGGAGTAAACCAAGCAAAGAATGCAAAGGATCTCTATTATTTCTTATAACTCCATGTGAATCTACAATTTTCTCAGCGAACATTTTTTAAAGACAGCTTCTTAAAGAAGCTGTTATGCTATCTTGACATACCACATACCAAGGAAGCTATCAAAGGGTACAGGGGTTGTGCCAGAAGGACTGAGGAACCAAAGTGGGGCCAAAGATAGCTTAATTTGAACTTTAATAAAAGTAGGGATTTCAAAGACTTGAAACTCATAAAGTACGTTTTAGTCCATGACTTCATAATAGTTTAAAAACATACACATGGCCAGGCGCAGTGGCTCACGCCTGTGATCCCAGCACTTTGGGAGGCTGAGGCAGGTGGATCATGAGGTCAAGAGATCGAGACCATCCTGGCCAACATGATGAAACCCTGTCTCTACCAAAAATACAAAAATTAGCTGAGCATGGTGCCCCGTGCCTGTAGTCCCAACTACTCAGGAGGCTGAGTCAGGAGAATTGCTTGAACCCAGGAGGCAGAGGTTGCAGTGAGTCAAAATTGTGCCACTGTACTCCAGCCTGGTGACAGAGCGTATATATCTATATATATTTATATAACCTGAATTCCTGAATTGTTCACTGCTGTGGTCTGAATATGTCCCCTCAAAATTTATGTGTTGGAAACCTAATCCCCAATGCAGCAGTGTTGGGAGGTAAAAGGTCATAAGGGCTCTTCCTCAGGAATGGAAGGTTTTGTGGGGATGCATTCTCCATTCTTCTGCAGTGTGCAGACACAGATTTTTATCCCTCTTGCTTTTCTACCTTCCACCATCTAAGAACAGAGCGAGGACGTCCTCACCAGGTGCCAGCACCTTGATCTTGGACTTCCCAGGCACCAGAACTGTGAGAAATAAATGTCTGTTTTGTTTTGTTTTTTTCTTTTTTTGAGACGGAGTCTTGCTCTGTCATCCAGGCTGGAGTGCAGTGGCGTGATCTCGGCTCACTGCCAGCTCTGCCTCCTGGGTTCACACCATTCTCCTACTTCAGCCTCCTGAATAGCTGGGACTACAGGCGCCCGCCACCACGCCTGGCTAATTTTTTTTTTGTATTTTTAATAGAGATGGCATTTCACCATGTTAGCCAGGATGGTCTCAATCTCCTGACCTCGTGATCCACCTGCCTCAGCCTCCCAAAGTGCTGGGATCACAGGTGTGAGCCACCGCGCCCGGCCATAAATGTCTGTTCTTTATAGATTAGTCAGATTCAAGAATTCCGACATAGTTGCACTAAACAGACTAAGACATAAATTGGTACTGGAGGAGTAGGGTGTTGCTATAACAAACACCTAAAAATGTAGAAGCAACTTGGAAACAGATAATGGGTAGAAGCTGGAACAGTTTTGAAGCAAATGCTGGAAAATGCTTCATTGACATGAATGCCACATTAAGGGTGGTTCTGGCCAGAGCCTGGAGAAAGAAGGGATATAGGGGAAGCCTCATTCTTCTTACAGATTACTCGAGTGGTTGCAACAGTGAAGACTAGTCTGATGAGGTCTCAGACAGAAATGAGGAACAAGGTATTGGAAACTGGAAGAAAGGTTATCTTTCTTATAAGGTGGCAAAGAACTTGGCTGAATCAATGTCTGTGTCCTAGGACCCTATAGAAGGAGAAAAGAGAGAAAGCTAGGAAAGCTAGGTGATTTGGCAGAAGAAATCTCTAAGCAGCAAAGCATTCACAATGTTGCGTGACTGCTTCTAACTGCTTATAGTAAAATGGGAGAAGAAAGGATTTAAAGACAATTTATGATTAAAAGGGAAGCAGAACACAAAGATTTGAAAAACTCTCAGTCTGGTTATGTAAAGAATTTTTAAAATGGTTTAGAAGAGAAAACCAAGGGTGTGGCCAAGTGACCATTTGATTTTCAAAGCTGCTTCTGCCGTCACAGGCCTTGAATGCTAGTGCTATGAGGGCAAACCAGCTTAAAGGGACAGGCCCAAGGCACTCTTGGAACCTTGGAGCTCATTGCTTAGGGATGCTTCAGGCCTCTGTTCCCTGGTCACCCCACTGGTGGCTCAAGCAGGCCCAGGTGTGGCTGGGCTGCAGATCCCAGGGCACAAGCAGTCTACCTTGGTGCTATCCCCGGGGGCTAACTGTAGAGTTGCCGAGTACAAGAGCCGTGGAGTCATGTGTGCCTCTACCTGGATTTCAAAGGATGCTACTTGGAGCCCTATTTGGGCTCCAAGTAGAGTGACCTAGTGGAGTCTTGGAAGCAGGGCCACCAGCACATAGCACCAGCCTGGGAAAGGCACAGGTATTAACTGCAGACTTTCAGAGCTGTGTGGGCTATGTCCAGCAACGCTGTGGAGGCAGGGCCTTCCAGGGCCTTGGAGACCCAGCCCCCAACTCATTGTGTCCAGAAGGTTGGACATGGAGTCAAAGAAGATTATTCTCCAGCCTTAAGATTTAGTGTTGTTTGCCCTGTTTTGGACTTACTTCGGACCAGTGACTTTTTTCTTCTTGTCTGTTTCTCTCTTGCAGTGGGAATGTCTATCCTGTGCTATCCCACCATTGTATTTTGGAAGCACATAGCTTGTTTGATTTTACAGGCTCACAGCTGGAGGGGAATTTGCCTCAGGATGAATCATGCCTTGACTGTCATCCACATCTGGTTTAGATGAGACTGTGGACTTAGACTTTAAAATTGATGCTGGAACAAGTTAAGACTTTTTGGGGCTATTGGGATGGATGCACTTTGCATGTGAGAAGGACATGAATTTTGAGAGCCAATCACTTTCAGAGAACAACAGGGAACCCATTCATTATCTTGAAAACTGAGAAATAGGCTGGGTGCAGTGCTTCATGCCTGTAATCGCAGCACTTTGGGAGGCCGAGGTAGGTGGATCACTTGAGGCCAGGAGTTCAAGACCAGCCTGGCCAACAGGGGTAAACCCCATCTCTACAAAAACTACAAAAATTAGCTGGGCATGGTGGTGGGCACCTGTAGTCCCAGCAACTTGGGAGGCTGAGGCAGAGAATCGCTTGAACCTGGAAGGCTGAGATCATTGAACCTTCCGTGAACCTGGAAGCCAAGATCACGCCACTGCACTCCAGCCTGGGCAACACAGCAAGACTCTGTCTCACAAAAAAAAAAAAAAAAAAAAAAAAAAAAGCTGGGCACAGTGGCTTATGCCTGTAATCCCAGCACTTTAGGAGGCTGAGCCGGGCCGATCACTTAAGGTCAGGAGTTTGAGACCAGCCTGGCCAACACAATGAAACCCCGTCTCTACTAAAATACAAAATTACCCATGCATTGTGGCAGGTGCCTGTAATACCAGCTACTCAGGAGGCTGAGGTGGGACAATCACTTGAACCTGGGAGGTGGAGGTTGCAGTGAGCAAAGATCATGCCTCTGCACTCCAGCCTGGGCAACAGAGTGACACTCCATCTCAAAAAAAAAAAAACCAAAAAACTGAAACAAAACAGAAGAAAACTGAGAAATAAAAGGAAAGCATCAAGCTGGCTCTTCCTGTATGTACTGTGCCACTGGATAACCAAATAGTGGATGAATAGAATTATAAAATCTCCTTATAAAATTATTTCAGCTAATCAAAGCCAAATGAGTTTTGATTGGGCTTGGTTTTTGTTTTGTTTTGTACTGTTTTTGGTGTTCTTTGGTGAATTAAGAGTATTAACATTTCGTTACCACCAATGAATTGCTGGATAGAGGCATTGAGCACCACTGGCTACTAACATCAAAAAAGAGACAACCAGAAATGTGGCTCCTAATAAAAAAGTGCAGTGCCCCTTGTAGTGTTGTTAAAGGGGTTGAGCCTGAGTTTGAGCAAGCCTCTGGATCCAGCTGCCAGCATGCAGGAAGTGCAGGTGACAGGAACAAGTGAACTCTCCTTCAAGTAATGCATACTGTCAGCAAAATTCAGACCATGAGAAACTCTGGTCAGATGAGTCAGGGTTTTCAACAAATAAATTGTAAAGAAAAGATAGAGGGGAACCGGCAGATGAAATGAGAATCAAAAGACCTATCAAAGCCACAAACTTGGCCAGGCGCGGTGGCTCACGCCTGTAATCCCAGCAGTTTGGGAGGCTGAGGTGGGCAGATTATGAGGGCAGGAGATCAAGACCATGCTGGCTAACACAGTGAAACCCCGTCTCTACTTAAAATGTGAAAAAATTAGCCGGGCGTGGTGGTGGGCGCCTGTAGTCCCAGCTACTCGGGAGGCTGAGGCAGGAGAATGGCGTGAACCCGGGAGGCGGAGCTTGCAGTGAGCCGAGATCCGGCCACTGCACTCCAGCCTGGGTGGCAGAGCAAGACTCCTCAAGAAAAAAAAAAAAAAAATAAACAAAAAGTTTGGTGACTTTTTTTTTTTTTTTTTTTGAGACGGAGTCTTGCTCTGCACCCAGGCCTTGGAGTGCAGTGGCCGGATCTCGGCTCAGCTGCAAGCTCCGCCTCGGGTTCACGCCAATTCTCCTGCCTCAGCCTCGAGTAGCCCCTTTTTGGGGGGGGCTACAGGCGCCCTCCCTCCTCGTCGCCCGGCTAGTTTTTTGTATTTTTAAGTAGACAGGGTTTCACCGTATTAGCCAGGATGGTCTCGATCTCCTGACCTCGTGATCCGCCCGTCTCGGCCTCCCAAAGTGCTGGGATTACAGGCTTGAGCCACCGCGCCCAGCCAAAAGTCCACAAACTTAAGGACAAAACTAAAAACTGTGGCCTCTAAGGATGCATACTGAGGTGATAAAACCATAAAGAAATGCTCAGATGTGAATTCTACACAAATCAAGACTGAACTTACTTTTTGAGGAAGGGTTGGAATGGGGGGACACAGAGAGGCTTTTAGGGCGCTGACAACATTTGTGTTTGATCCAGGTGGTGGTGAACAGGATACTTGCCTTGTAAAATGATTCTGTAAACTCACATTTGCTTTGTGTGATCTGTGTTTTGTTTCACATGTTTAAAATGTTGGCTAGAGCTGTTCTCCGGGTGCTATACAAGCCCAGGGGAGGCACTTAATTTCTGAGGGGAGAGGATAAAGAAAGGTCCTCTGAAAGGTATTATTGGGAAGGCGAGGGTAGGTTGGGAGCAGTGTCAGAGATGAGGCTAGAGAAAGAGACAAGCTCACAACTGATCTTCTGTACTAGGCTTGACCCAGGACTCCATGGGGAACCACTGAGGAATTTTAAGCCAACAAGTGGCAAGATCAGATTTGTATTTTAGAAAGATCCCCGGGTGTGGTGGCTCACACCTGTAACATCAGCACTTTGGGAGACCGAGGCGGGCAGATCATGAGGTCAGGAGATTGAGACTATCCTGGCTAATACGGTGAAACCCCATCTCTACTAAAAATACAAAAAATGAACCAGGCATGGTGGCACGTGCCTGTAGTCCCAGCTACCCAGGAGAATCGCTTGAATCCAGGAGGCAGAGGTTGCAGTGAGCCAAGATGGCACCACTGTACTCCAGCCTGGGCAACAGAGGGAGACTCCGTCTCAAAAAAAAAAAGAAGAAGAAGAAGAATCTGTCATAGTAATCCAAACCAAAGAAGTAATGCAGGGACAGGGAGGATAGTGAAGAAAGTATTGATAGGAGGGATTGCTTAAGGAGGCAGAAACACAGGACTTCAGAGAACATTGGGTAGAGAGGGAGGAAAGGAGGGAGAAAAGAAATCAAGGAGGTTTCTCTAGTTCTGTCTTGGGCAGCTAGGTGGAAAATGATGGTGTTACTAACCCAGGAATACAGTACAGGTGGTGGAGCAGGGATGGGGAGAGATGATAATATATACTATTTAAAAAATGGAGATGATGTTTACATGCAATGATATGCACAGAGCTGAAGCATACAATCCAATGAGGTTTCTATTTTTTATTTTTTGAGATGGAGTCTTGCTCTGTCACCCAGGGAGTGCAGTGGCACAGTCTTGGCTCACTGCAACCTCTGCCTCCCAGGTTCAAGTGATTGTCCTGCCTCAGCCTACCAAGTAGTTAGGATTACAGGCACACACCATCACGCCTGGATAATTTTTGTGTTTTTAGTAGAAACGGGGTATCACCATGTTGGCCAGGCTGGTCTCAAACTCATGACCTCAGGTGATCCACTCGCCTCGGCCTCCCAAAGTGCTGGGATTACAGGCATGAGCCACCGCACCCAACCTCCAGTGAGGGTTTTTTGATGTATGCACCCATATAACTAACACACCAGTCAAGATATAAAACATTTCCTTCACCCTAAAGTTCCCTTGTAACCCCTTCCAGTTAATCTCCACCTTGCTGGCAAGCACTATTGGGTTGTGTTTGTTTTTTGAGACAGGGTTTTGCTGTCGCCCAGGCTGGAGTGCAGAGACACCATCAGCTTATTGTAACCTCAAACTCCTAGACTCAAGGGATTCTCCCACCTCAGCCTCCTGAGTAGCTGGGACTACAGGTGCACACCACCATGCCTGGCAAAAATTTTTTAACTTTTTTGTAGAGACAGAGTCTTGCTATGTTGTCCAGGCTGATCTCAAACTGGACTCAAGCTGTCCTCCCACCTCAGCTTCCCAAAGTGCTGGCATTACAGGGGTGAGCCACTGTGCCTGGCCTAAGCGCTATTTTGATTTTTATCACCAAGGCTAGTTTTGTCTTTTTTGTTTGTTTTGTTTTGTTTTTTGAAATAAGTGGCTTGCTCTGTCACCCAAGCTTAAGTGCAGTGGCTCAATCCTGTTTCACTGCAGCCTTGATTTCCTGGGCTTAAGTGATCCTCCCACCTCAAGCACCCTAGTAGCTGGAACTACAGGTGTGCGTCACCACACTCAGCTAATTTTTTGTTTTTTGTTTTGTTTTGTTTTTAGAGATGGGGGTCTCAGCATGTTACCTAAGCTGGTCTCAAACTCCCGAACTCAAGTAGTCCACCTACCTGGACCTCCCAAAGTGCTGGCATTACAGGCGTCTGCCACTATGTCCAGCCCCAGTGTATTATTTTTGAGGTTCATACATATTCTTGTCTACATCAATGGTTTATCCCTTTTTATTGCTGAATAGTACCCGGTAGTACAAATACACCAGAACTTGTTAATCCACACTTCTGTTGATGGACATTTGGGTTGTTTCCAGTTTGTTTGTTTGTTTTACTATTATGAATACAGCTGCTGTAAACATTCTTGCCTAAGTCTTTGTAAACACCTATTTTCATTTATCTTGTATAAATAACTAGGAGTGGAATTCCTGGTTCATAGGATGGGTTTGCATTTAACTGTAGAAGAAACTGAAACACTTTTCTAAAGTGATTCTAAGACCAGACTTGGTGGCTCACATCTGTAATCCCAGCACTTTGGGAGGCCAAGGCAGGCGGATCACTTGAGGTCAGAAGTTTGAGACCAGCCTGGCCAATATGGTGAAACCCTGTCTCTACTAAAAATACAAAAATTAGCCAGGCATGGTGGCACGCACCTGTAGTCCCAGCTACTTGGGAGTCTGAGGCATGAGAATTGCTTGAACCTGGGAGGCAGAGGCTGCAGTGAGCAAAGATCATGGCCACTGCATCCAAAAATAAAAAAGAAAGACTTCTCTAGGAGTTACTCCATGATTTCTCAACCTATTAGTGAAGGTCTTTTGCCAACTTTGTTTTGTTTTGTCTTTCACTATGTCTTCTCCCCTCTTATTAAACTGTCAGCAACTTGAGCACAGAGACCATGTCTTAATACCAATTTATTAATATTTTCTCTTAGGACCTGTTACATAATAAGGCTTAATAGATGTCTGTCGGATGAGTGAATGAACAAAATTAAACACAGAAGTTAAGTGGAAAATTAGAATAATTTTCATAGCAGGTGATCCCTACTATATCCGATGAAGTCTTGCCTTGAACATGTGTAGCCCAGCCTTCAGCCTAGGAACTGCCCCTCCTACCCCACCCCCTCTGTGCTATTCACTGTATTCTGGTACCTCACCTCACAAATGCAAGCCTCTTTAGCAGCGCAGAACTCAAATCTGCCTTCCTGGTGGGACTGCCACTCTGCTTGGGCTCCATCTCTTTACACCATAGTAAGAAAGTGCCTCAGAACGAACGCCAGGATGTTCTTGGCACTCACCTCGTATGTTTCCTTTCTTTCAAAAATCAGTCTTTTTTTTTTTTTTGAGATGAAGTTTCGCTCTTGTTGTCCAGGCTGGAGTGCGATGGTGTGATCTCGGCTCACTGCAACCTCTGCCTCCCAGGTTCAAGTGATTCTTCTGCCTCAGCCTCCCAAGTAGCTGGGATTACAAGTGTGCACCACCACGCCCGGCTAATTTTGTATTTTTAGCAGAGATAGGGTTTCACCATGTTGGTGAGGCTGTTCTTGAACTCTTGACCTCAAGTGATCCACATACCTCGGCCTCCCAAAGTGCTGAGATTACAGGTGTGAGCCACCGTACCCGGCCAAAAATCACAGTCTTGAGCAGCTTGCTGCTCAGTGCCTGAAAACACATATTCACTTGCCTCATATATTTTGTCCAGCTTTGTAGTTGTTTATGGCAGGAAGGGATTATCCAGTTTTAGTTATTCTGTCATGGCCTGAAGTGGAAGTGAGGATTCCATTTTGGATATGATGTTCAGTTTTTGGTATCTATGGAACATCCAGGTAGAAATGTCCAAAAGAGAATTGGATATTCACGTGTGGAGCTTGAAAGATGATTGGGGCTAGACATTTGGATTTTGTAGTCATGCATTTCCAGTGGTAGTTGAAGCCAAGGGAATGGATGTGATTGCTCAGCTACAAAGTGGATACAGAATGAGTAGAAGAACAATTTTCTCTTAAAAAGCCTGAGAGGCCAGGCGTCATGGCTCATGTCTGTAATCCCAGCACTTTGGGAGGCCAAGATGGGCAGATCACAAGGTTAGGAGTTCAACACCAGCCTAACCAACATGGTAAAACCCCGTCTTTACTAACAATACAAACAAATTAGCCGGGCATGGTGGTGCGCACCTGTAATCCCAGCAACAGCTACTCAGGAGGCTGAGGCAGGAGAATCACTTGAACCTGGGAGGCAGAGGTTGCAGTGAGCCGAGATCGCGCCACTGCACTCCGGCCTGGGTGATACAGCGAGACTCTGTCTCCAAAAAAAAAAAAAAAAAAAAAGCCGGAGAATGTATAACTAAAGAAATAAATGAAGAACAGGAAACATCAGTGTCATAGAAGCTGCCATAAATAAACTGGTGTCCATCTTTGGGAGTGGCAGATGCCAACTTTTCTCTTAGTAAAGTCTCACTGGTGATCATTAGAGAAGAACCTACTCACCTGGGCTCCAGTATGAATCTGCAGAATTAAAGCCACACCTGTCTTGAGGAAGTTCAACATTTCTTCCAGACAATCATACATTTGTGCTCCTAGCCTTCTTGGGGCTTAGATAACTGACAAGTATGATTAGCATTTTCATAAAATTGAGAGGATACCCAAGGCCCTAGAGAGGTCAACAATTTGATGAAGGTCAGTTGTTTCTAGTCCTACTTTATTTATTTATTTGTTTATGAAATGGAGTCTCACTCTGTCACCCAGGCTGGAGTGTAGTGAGGCAATCTTGGCTCACTGCAACCTCTGCCTCCCAGGTCCAAACGATTCTCCTGCCTCAGCCTCCCAAGTAGCTGGGATTACAGGTGGCCACGACCACACCCGGCTAATTTTTGTTTTGTTTTGTTTTGTTTTGAGACAGAGTCCTGTTGTGTCGCCCAGGCTGAAGTGTAGTGGCACGATCTTGGCTCACTGCAACCTCCACCTCCTGGGTTCAGGCAATTCTCCTGTCTCAGCCTCCTGAGTTGCTGGGAGTATAGGCGCACGCCCCGAAGCCTGGCTAATTTTTTTGTATTTTTAGTAGAGGCAGGATTTCACTGTATTGGCCAGGCTGGTCTCGAACTCCTGACCTCAGGTGATCCACCTGCCTTGGTGTCCCAAAGTGCTGGGATTACAGGCACGAGCCACTGCACCCAGCCAAATTTTTGTATTTTTTAGTAGAGACTAGTTTTCACCACGTTGGCCAGGCTGGTCTGGAACTCCTGACCTCAGGTAATCCACCCACCTTGGCCTCCCAAAGTGCTGGGATTATAGGCGTGAGCCACCATGTCCACTCATAGTCCTACTTTCTAGTTGTCTAGGGACTTGGGTTTCAGACTTGGAAGTTGCTCTAGGTCATCTACTCGGTCCCCTTGTTTTTTAAGTGGGAAAATTGACACTCATAAATGAGAGACCTTGAACTAGGTATAAACACAAGTAAATGAAGCCAGCTGACATCATCAGGGATATCTGATGGCATTCAAAGGGCAAGGGTAAAGCTGAGCTTTGAGAATAGACTGGAGCCATGACCTGCAGTGCTGTAGAAAACCGGACGTCCCTTGCTTCTGCCCTTTTCTCTGCTTTTTTCTGTGTCTCTAATTTATTCTTCTCTCAATGTAGATCAGCTTCTTTTGTCTTGTCTCCTCCTATGCCCCAGCCTGGGGAAAATGATCACCAGAGGCTATTCCTGAGTTTATAGCTTAGGAAAGAGGCCACTCATTCCCCACCATTCAGGAATGAGGCCAGCCTGATTCTAGAATTGCAACTCCTGTTCTCCTGGGAAAGGCCTCGATGGCCCCTTTAGAACCATCCAGAGTCCAATCAGTAGCAGTCAAGGGGTCGGGGATCCTTTGTTCTACACACACATCTGCTGGGAACCTTACCTCTATAATCATGTGATATAAATCACTGGTAGGGGAGAAGAAGATTTTCCAGAAAAAGCAATAGGTAGATGGCTGGGCAGCCAGCCCATAGGGGTTCAGAATAACCAATTAACTGCTCAGGATAACCAATGGCAGAGCCAGGACCAAAACCCACAGCATCTGACTCAGCAGTAGTCTTTCCTGGGGCTGCCCCACATGGGGAAACAGTAATTACTTGATCTGGGAATGAGCAGAGACAGACAGATGGACAGTCACTGCCTCAGTTCTTTCCTAATGGTATGAAGAGATAGAGGTCTCTTTCCTGAGAGTGTAGGGGATCCAGAGCTCTAGCAGCCTAACAGCCAAAGGTAAGTTCCCTCTTAGGAGTCCAGACTCTTCTAGTTGCAAGTCATAGAAACCCAAATCAAACCAGCTTGAGCAAAAGGGGGATTTAGTAGAAGGCCATTGGGATATCCTACAAAATTGAAGGAAGAACTGTAGATTCTAAGACATCTTTAAGAATCTGGAATCGGTACTATCAGGACACAGACACACACACGTGCTTACCTTGTTTTCTTCCTCTTTTTAAAGTGTCATATTTCTGTTTGGCTTTTATACCACAAGGTTTCCTCCACATGGTGGTGAACCTGGCAGTTCTGGAGTCATATCCTTATAACATCTGACCATAGAGAAAAGAGAGTTTTCCTTGCTAATTCCTGGTAGAAAAATCTAGAGTAGGATTCACATCGAAAGGATGGGTCCTCTGACTGGCTAGGCCTTGTTTATTTGCTCACCCTTGGGCTCAGGAGATGGCAGGGTGTATTTTAAGAAAGGGACTGGAGGCTGGGTGCGGTGCCTCACACTTGTAATCCCAGCACTTTGGGAAGCCAAGCCGGGCAGATCACCTGAGGTTGGGAGTTTGAGACCAGCCTAACCAACATGGAGAAACCTGGTCTCTACTAAAAATACAAAATTAGCCAGGTGTGGTAGTGCATGCCTGTAACCCCAGCTACTTGGGAGGCTGAGGCAGGAGAATCGCTTGAATCTGGGAGGCGGAGGTTGTGGCGAGGTCGAGATCGTGCCACTTACACTCCAGCCTGGGCAACAAGAGTGAAACTCCATCTGAAAAAAAAAAAATTTAAAGGGGGACTGGTAAGTAGGGCAGACAGAGATCTCTTTTGTTTTGTGTCTGTCTCCTAGGTGACCATGGAGGCTGGTGGCCTGCCCTTGGAGCTATGGCGCATGATCTTAGCCTACTTGCACCTTCCCGACCTGGGCCGCTGCAGCCTGGTATGCAGGGCCTGGTATGAACTGATCCTCAGTCTCGACAGCACCCGCTGGCGGCAGCTGTGTCTGGGTTGCACCGAGTGCCGCCATCCCAATTGGCCCAACCAGCCAGATGTGGAGCCTGAGTCTTGGAGAGAAGCCTTCAAGCAGCATTACCTTGCCTCCAAGACATGGACCAAGAATGCCTTGGACTTGGAGTCTTCCGTCTGCTTTTCTCTATTCCGCCGGAGGAGGGAACGACGTACCCTGAGTGTTGGGCCAGGCCATGAGTTTGACAGCCTGGGCAGTGCCTTGGCCATGGCCAGCCTGTATGACCGAATTGTGCTCTTCCCAGGTGTGTACGAAGAGCAAGGTGAAATCATCCTGAAGGTGCCCGTGGAGATTGTAGGGCAGGGGAAGTTGGGTGAAGTGGCCCTGCTGGCCAGCATTGATCAGCACTGCTCAACCACACGCCTGTGCAACCTTGTCTTCATGCCAGCCTGGTTCTCACCCATCATGTATAAGGTGGGTGTCCACATCAATAGACGGCCTTTCTAGTCCTGACCCCAGGGGCTTGGCCTCTTTTCTGGGTTTTTCATCCCTTTTTTGGTTGGAATTGAAAGTTAAGAGTTATTATTATACTCATACTCCTCTGAGTGCTGAACCAGTTGAGAAACAGGCACAGTGATCAGTAGAGCTCAGAATTCTGCTTTATTCCTGGTAAAGCTGTATTTAAAAATGGCTTGGGCTTGGAACCAAAATTCTTTTGCACCTCTTCCCTTTCCAACTGGACCAACTGGAGCCACCAGTGGAGCAGCTAGGCGGGAAAGCCGGGTTCTGGGAGCATGCCACTTGGTGACAGGAAGCAGAGAGCACATTAGCTGTTCATGGAGGCAGGCCTGAGCGAGAGCCACAGAGGAAAAAGGCTATACAGGACTAGTCACCTTCAGCACATGAACCCCACACCCTGTATGGGATCAAGGGAGGGCAGGCTTTTACCATGATTTGCTAATTCTCAAGGGCGATGGTGAGAAGGTCAGGAAATATTTGTCCAACACATTCCATCCGTGAACGCAGAGCCAGAAGATGGTTCAAAGTAAAGCAGGTGTCCAGGTGTTGGTAGTTCCTGGCAGAACAGTCTATAGCTTATGCATTGCCTAGAAACTTGGATTATGTAGGCAGTCAATAAAAATTACATTGCTTTCCTGCCTGCTCATAAAAAATAAAAGATTTTTGGGCCGGGCGCGGTGGCTGAAGCCACCCAGCGCTTTGGGAGGCCAAGACGGGCGGATCACGAGGTCAGGACATCGAGACCATCCTGGCTAACACGGTGAAACCCCGTCTCTACTAAAAAATACAAAAAACTAGCCAGGCGAGGTGGCGGGTGCCTGTAGTCCCAGCTACTCGGGAGGCTGAGGCAGGAGAATGGCGTGAACCCGGGAGGCGGAGCTTGCAGTGAGCTGAGATCCGGCCACCGCACTCCAGCCTGGGCGACAGAGCAAGACTCCTTCTCAAAAAAAAATAAAATAAAATAAAAGATTTTTGGCCGGGCGCAGTGGCTCACACCTGTAATCTCAGCACTTGGGAGGCGAAGGCAGGCGGATCACCTGAGGTCAGGAGTTCGAGACCAACATGGTGAAACTTTGTCTCTACTAAAAATACAAAATTAGCGGGGCATGGTGGCAGGCACCTGTAATCCCAGCTACTCAGGACACTGAGGCAGGAGAATCGCTTGAACCCGGGAGGCGGTGGTTACAGTGAGCTGAGATCCTGCCATCACACTCCAGCCTGGAGGACAAGAGTGAGACTTCGTCTCAAAAAAAAAACAGGGCCAGGCGCGGTGGCTCAAGCCTGTAATCCCAACACTTTGGGAGGCCGAGATGGGCGGATCACGAGGTCAGGAGGTCGAGACCATCCTGGCTAACACAGTGAAACCCATCTCTACTAAAAATACAAAAAAAAAATTAGCCTGGCGAGGTGGCAGGCACCTGTAGTCCCAGCTACTCTGGAGGTTGAGGCAGGAGAATGGCGTGAACCCGGGAGGCAGAGCTTGCAGTGAGCTGAGATCCGGCCACTGCACTCCAGCCTGGGCTACAGAGCAAGACTCTGTCTCAAAAAAAAAAAAACTATATATATATATATGTGTGTGTATATATATATAAGATTTTTTTAGTATATTGTCATTATTACCAATAACAATTGTCTCTCATGTTTATAATGATCCTTATACCACTGGTCATTTATAACAGACATATGTCATATGCATGCCATATGCCTTATAGCCATTATCTCATGGGTTCCTCTCCACATGTCTATGAGATAGGTAATGTCATCTGATTTTATAGATGAGGAAACAGAGGCTCAGCAAGATTAAGTGTCATATCAAGGTCTCGGTAAGATCCAAAGCCTATTCATAATCTAGGTGACTTTCCATCTGTCACCTCATTGGACCCCCACAGCAAACATTTGTGTAAATGAAGTAGATGTGGTATCACTATTTTGCAAATGAGGGCTACTGAAGGTCAGAGATGGTAAGTAACTTTCTCAAGTGGGTAATTAGGGAAGTTAGATCCCAAGTTCAGGCCTTCTTTTTTTTTTTTTTTTTTTTTTTTT